>NC_092337.1:76965000-77265000 GCF_046630445.1 Rutidosis leptorrhynchoides | reverse complement strand
GCAAACCATAGAATTTCATTATAATCTATCTTCAATAGATATTCATCAGGAAAGTTGTCTTGTATGGCCGATTCATTTAGAACTTCTAATTCAGGATTTTCAAGACGAGAAAGATGATCAGCGGCGAGATTTTATGCTCCTCTTTTATCTCGGATTTCAATATCGAACTCTTGTAAGAGTAAGATCCAACGGATTAATCTTGGTTTGGCATCTTGTTTCGAAAATAGGTATCTAAGAGCAGAATGGTCGGTATAGACCACCGTTTTTGCTAGAACGAGATATGAACGAAATTTGTCAAAAGCAAAGACAATAGCAAGGAGTTCTTTTTCAGTAGTTGTATAGTTCGTTTGTGCTCCTTGTAACGTCTTACTAGCATAATATATAGGTTGAAATCGTTTTTCAATCCTTTGTCCTAAAACGGCTCCCATTGCAAAATCACTTGCATCGCACATTAGTTCAAACGGTAGATTCCAATTTGGTGTTATCATGATCGGCGCATTAGTGAGTTTCTCTTTAAGAATATTAAAAGATTTGATACATTCATCTGAAAAGATGAATGGAGCATCCTTTTCTAGGAGTTTATTCATAGGAGTGGCAATTTTAGAAAAATCTTTTATGAAACGTCGGTAAAAACCGGCATGCCCTAGAAAACTCCTAACTCCTCTAACATTGGTGGGATGTAGAAGTTTAGCAATTACATCTACTTTAGCTCTATCCACTTCAATTCCTTCTTTTGAAATTTTATGTCCAAGAACGATGCCTTCTTTAACCATGAAATGGCATTTCTCCCAATTAAGTACTAGATTTGATTGTTCGCATCTAATAAGCATTCGTTCCAGATTAACTAGACATGATTCAAATGTATCACCGAAGACTGAAAAGTCATCCATGAAAACTTCCATGCATTCTTCTATCATGTCGTGAAAAATCGCCATCATGCACCTTTGAAAGGTTGCAGGGGCGTTGCAAAGTCCAAATGGCATGTGTTTGTAAGCAAAAGTGCCATAAGGGCACGTGAATGTGGTTTTCTCTTGATCTTCGGGTGCTATTGGAATTTGAAAGTATCCGGAAAATCCATCAAGAAAAAAATAATAACTATTTCCGGCTAATCTTTCCAACATTTGATCAATGAAAGGTAAGGGAAAGTGATCTTTTCTGGTGGCGTCATTTAATTTTCTATAATCAATACATACACGCCATCCTGTTACAGTCCTTGTAGGAATAAGCTCATTTTTTTCATTTGTAATGACAGTCATGCCACCCTTCTTAGGCACGCATTGAACTGGGCTTACCCATGGACTATCAGAGATTGGATAAATTAAACTTGCATCTAGCAGTTTAATAATTTCTTTTTTAACTACATCTTGCATATTCGGATTTAGTCTTCGTTGGCATTGCACATACGTTTTATGACCTTCTTCCATAAGGATTTTATGTGTGCAATACGAATGACTTATTCCTTTAATATCATGAATCTTCCATGCAATGGCTGGTTTATGAGCTTTCAAAACAGAAATGAGTTGTGATTTCTCATTTTTAGTAAGAGAAGACGATATTATTACAGGTAATTCAGATTCACCATGTAAATAAGCGTATTCCAAATGGTTTGGAAGTGGCTTTAACTCTAATTTCGGAGGTTCTTCTATCGATGATTTATATCGATATCTGTCTTCTTCTTTTAGCATTTGAATTTCTTCTGTTGTTGGTTCATATCCATTAGCTATAAGTGTAGCTAACATTTCAGCTTCATCAATTTGTTCAGTTCTTTCTCCTAAAGAACATTCTCCTGTTCCTTGTAATTCTGGAAATTCTTCTAACAATTTTGCATGTGAATCTATAGTTTGAATATAATAACATGTATCATCTGCAGATTGCGGTTGTTGCATTGCTCTATCAACTGAAAAGGTAACACTCTCGTCCTCTATACTTAGGGTCAATTTCTTACCGAACATGTCTATCATTGCTTTAGCCGTGTTTAAGAATGGTCTTCCTAATATGAGAGGAACTTGAGAATCTTCTTCCATGTCCAGAACAACAAAATCTACTGGAAATACTAAAGTACCAACTTTAACTAGCATATTCTCCATTATCCCTCTAGGATATTTTATTGATCGATCGGCTAGTTGTATGCTTATTCTTGTTGGTTTCAATTCTCCAAGGTCTAGTTTAGTGTATAGTGAAAACGGCATTAAATTTATACTAGCACCTAAGTCTGCCAATGCTTCTATTGAACTAAGACTACCCAGAAAACATGGAATTGTGAAACTTCCTGGATCAGATAGTTTTTCTGGTATCTTATTCAACAGCACTGCTGAACAATTAGCATTCATAGTAACAGCCGAGAGTTCTTCCATTTTCTTTCTATTCGAGATCAGATCTTTCAGAAATTTAGCATATCTAGGCATTCCTGAAATCACATCAATGAAAGGAAGATTTACATTTGTCTGTTTAAACATATCCAAGAATTTGGATTGCTCGGCTTCAAGTTTCTCTTTTTTCATTTTACTTGGGTAAGGAAGTGGTGGTTGGTATGGTTTAACATAAGGTTTATCCTTAGCTGTGTTATCTTCATTAACCTTTTCAACTACCGGTTCTTTTTCCTTATCTTGTTCAGGTTGTAGTTCTTGTGGAGTATGAATAGCTTCATCAGAAGTTACAGGTATTTCAGGTAGTTTAAGTGTTGTACCACTTCTTGTGGTAATGGCTTTAGCTGTTTCATTCCGGGGGTTAGCATTTGTATCACTAGGTAGACTTCCTGGTTTTCTTTCACCCATTAACCTTGCTAGGTTACTTACTTCTTGTTCCAAATATTGAATAGAAGCTTGTTGATTTCTAAATACTTGAGCATTTTGTTCATTGGTTTGTTTTTGAGATGTGAAAAACTGCGTTTGAGTTTCAACTAGCTTCGTCATCATATCTTCTAAATTCGGCTTTTTATCATCGGTTTGTGGTGGTTTGTTTTGAAAATTAGGTCTTTGCTGATTGTAAGTATTATTGGATACTTGTTGATTGTTAGGACCTTGTTGGTTGTTGTATGGAATATTTCGGTTATAATTCTGATTTTGATTGTAAATCGGTCTTGGTGGTTGATAATTATTCTGATAATTATTTCCAGGCCTTTGGTTTATGTATGAAATATTCTCTCTTTGTTCCATTGTTAATTCAATACTAAGACAATCTTTTGTCAAATGTGGTCCTCCACGCTGCTCACAACTAATTCGTATTGAGTGGATATCTTTAGTCATCTTTTCCATTCGTCTCTCGACAGCATCTATCTATGCAGAAATGGAATCTAAGTCATGGCTAGAATCGGCTCTAGCTGCTTTAGATGATCTAACGATATCTTTTTCTTGGTGCCACTCATGTGAGTGGGAAGCAGTGTTATCAATAATTTTGTAAGCATCAGTTTCGGTTTTCTTCATAATGGAACCACCAGCTGCAATATCTGTCTTTCCTTGTAGTGATGTCGCATCCTTGGTAGAATATTTGTACTATTTGACAGGTATCTAAACCATGTTGCGGACATCCTCTTAATAACTTTCCAAATCTTGTCCACGCCTCATATAGAGTTTCATTTGGCTTCTGTGTGAACGTAACAATTTCTCCTTGAAGTCTTACGGCTTTAGATGCCGGAAAGAATTGTTTAAGAAATTTTTCAACTAAAACGTCCCATGTATCGATCGCCCCTTCAGGTAACGATTCCAACCAATCTTTGGCTTCTCCCTTTAAAGTCCAGGGAAATAACATGAGATATATCTGTTCATCCTCAACTTCTCTTATTTTAAATAGTGTGCAGATCCTATTAAAGGTACGAAGATGTTCATTTGGATCTTCCTTCGGCGCAACACTAAATTGGCATTGATTAGTCACCATATGTAGAATTTGTCCTTTGATTTCATAATCTGGCGCATTAATGTCTGGATGAGTAATTGCGTGACCTTGGCCAGTGGGTTTAGCTCTCATTCGGTCTTCCATACTTAAAGGTTCTAGATTTTCCATGATTGAATTTGTTGAATCCGAATCACTAGAGGATTCTGATTTAATGGTTCGTTCCTCAACAATCTCTGTTTGAATGATTGGTGGTTCCGGAGGAAAATTTAATGGTTCAGGATCTATGAATTGTCCCTGAATATTATCCGGATTCTCAATTGTGAATTCGGGTTCAAAAAATGGATTATCGAAAATTTGAATTGGAGTACTTGGTCGACTGGATGATGATTCTAAAGGAAAATCAACGGCGATAATATTTGCTAGATGTCTTTATCTCGTTACAGATGGTGAACGTACAAAAGGTGGTGAACGTCTTGCTCGGTGCATTCACTGAATATCCTATTAGTTTTTAAAAGGAAAGAAAAAATTATATAAGTTATCCAATTAATAGACTTTTCTGATTTTGCCCACGTTTCGAATAGCCAAAAGATGCAGCAGAGGGGCAGGATTCGTTTGGTCTCAATATAATTGAGGACTGTTTGGCTCCAATAACCCGGTCCACGTACAAATCCAATTATTACTACGAACCAGAAAATTTTGATGTCTATCAATTTAACCACTTAAAATAAATTTTCGTAATTTTAAGAAGTATAGATAAGAAGTAGAATAAAAATCTATGTCCTAAAACTAGAATGGCGAGAAATAAGAAAGAAAAAGAGCGCGTCGAAAAAGGTCGAAAAAAAAAAAGATCGAAAAATAAAAGGCGTCGAAAAATAAGAAAGAAAAAAAAATGACTATAAAACTTAAAAAAAAACTCGACTAACCCAACCTTATTACTATCACTAACTTAAAATTATAATCGCAAATTGAGATTACTAATTGGAATGATAATTGATACATAGGTAAAAGGTGTCTACAAATATTAAAGCTTACAGAAAAAACTATATCCCAAATGGCAATATCTCAAAAAGGTATTAAAACTTAAAAAAAACGTCGCAGAATTCTAAAGCACTTAAATCTTAGTCTAAAGAAAAAGCACTTAAGAGATTTTACGGCAAAGCCTAAAAATCTAGAAATAAAAATAACTATGGCAAAAACTATTAATTAAAAATAAATACGAGCAAAAATTACAAAACTTACGCTAAAACAATTAAAAAGGGATAAAATATAAAAATATACTAAAAGTTGTAAAAAGTACAATTTTTATAAAAATATTATTTTTATATTATTTATTTTATAAAACTATTAATTTTATATTTTATAAAACTAATTAAACTTAAAAATACAAATTAAATAAATAACTAAATTAAATATTTAACTAATCTAACCTAATTAGGGTTTAAATATAATAATAATAATTATAAACCGTAATTAATGCAGTACTCAGTCAACTGTGGCGTGTCAGACGGGCTCATGCGATCGCATGAGTCCTAAGTTATCCAGCCATGCGATCGCATGGGCTAGGGTTTCGGGCCACAGAGTGGGCTGCTACAGTACCGGACTCGAATGTTTTTTTTTTGCTGTGTTGAATTTTCTGTTTTATATATTTATGTAATATATTTATATAAATTAAATAAAACTTATATTTTTATAAAATAAAGATAAATAAACTTTTATAGAACTTAAATATTTAACAAACTCTTAAAAATATTTATATTTTTGTTTTCTTTTTATATTTTCGAATATATTAAAACGTATTTTTTTACAAAAGCATATTTTAATAAAAGTAAACTAAAAATAAAAATCTTTTTGTTTTTTTCTTTTTAGCGTTGCACTTCCGGCCTTTAAGCAAGAAAGTTCCCCGGCAGCGGCGCCAAAAATACTTGATGGTTAAAGCTAAGGGGTATAAAATATTATTAAATTTTAGCAGGAAATACTATTAAATACGATACAATTTTACACAAGATATTTATTTATTTATAGAATGGATATACTTAAACCTTGTTACAACACTTATAGGCAGTGTACCTAATCGTACAGTAGTGTAGTTTTTAGTAAGTCCGGTTCGTTCCACAGGGAAAATCTTTTAATCAAAGCTTAACGCTATATTAGTTTAATTTATAAAAATACCAATATATATATATATATATATATATATATATATATATATATATATATATATATATATATATATATATATATATATATATATATATATAAGTAATATTATTATTTTAAAGGGGGGGTTTTACCGTTTAATGACCGGTTTGTCGATTTTAAAACTTTAGTCGCAGTTAAAACAAAATGTAAAATATTAAATAAATAAAAGACTTAATTTAAAGCGTAAAGTAAATAACGATAATGAAATTGCGATAAAATAAACTTGCGATAATTAAAAAGTACGATAATTAAAATTGCAATTAAATATAATAACAATAAATAAAAGTGTGATAATTAGAAGTGCAATTAAATATAAAATAAAGGAAATTAAATATGAAATAAAAGAATTATGCTTATTTAAACTTTCCGTAATCATGATGTTTGACGTGTTGATTTTAGTTTTATGCCCATGGGTTAATTGTCCTTTGTCCTGGATTATTTAATATGTCCGTCTGGTTTTTGCCCATAACAGTCCATCAGTCATAAATATAAAGTGCAAGTGTCCTCGTCAAATTATCCTTATACCCGAAGTTTAAATATTCCAACTAATTGGGGACTTAAACTGTAACAAGATTTTAATACTTTGTTTAATAATTACACCAGGATGTCGACTGAGTGTAACCCAAGGTTTTAATACTTTGTTATCAATTATGCCAAGTGTCCTTGTACATAATTTCACCCCTGTTTTAATAATTCTAGTGACTATTAATCCATTCCCGTGTCCGATTAAATGAACGATTATTCGTACATATAAATACCCCGCCCATCGTGTCTGATCGAGTGTATATGGTTATTTATAGGGACGTCCAATTGTAAATCTTTATATTAACATTAACAAACTATCATTTAGTTAAACAAATATAAAGCCCATTAATAGCTCATAGTCTAATTTCCACAAGTGTCGTTCTTTTGTCCAAACTCCAATTATGGTACAAAGCCCAATTACCCAATTTTAACATTTTTAGCCCAACATCATGATTACTTCGGATTAAATAAGCATAATAATAACTTAGCTACGAGACATTAAATTAAAAAGGTTGAACATAACTTACAATGATTAAAAATAGCGTAGCGTTACACGGACAGAATTTCGACTTACACCCTTACAACATTCGCTAACATACCCTTATTATTAGAATTAAAATTAAAATTAAAATTAAAATATAAATATAAATATATACTACGTATATAGATAGAGAGATTGATATTATGGATGGAAAAATGGTGCACAAAAGCTCGATTTTTATAGGGCTGTGATCTGAAAAAGGGGCTCATGCGATCGCATGGATTTATGCCTTCCAGGCCATGCGATCGCATGGCCACCTGGGGAGAGCCACTTTTGGTTGTTTTTTTCTGCCGACGTTTATTTAAATATAATATAATATATATATTAATTTTAAGAATTATTTATATATTATATTATATTCATATGCATAGTTGACTAGTAATTTTTAGTCCGTTGCGTCGAGCGTTGAGAGTTGACTCTGGTCCCGGTTCTGGATTTTTGAACGTCCTTGCGTACAATTTAATATCTTGTACTTTTCGTTTTGAATCTTGTACTCTTGTAATTTTGAGACGTTTCTTATCAATAATTGGAACCTCAATGATTGTATTTTGTACTTTTGAGCTTTTTGGTCGTTTGCGTCTTCAATTCGTCGAATCTGTCTTTTGTCTTCACCTTTTATTATTTAAACGAATATCACTTGTAAATAGGACAATTGCAACTAAAAGCTTGTCTTTCTTGAGAAATAATGCTATGAAATATATGTTCGTTTTTAGCATTATCAGATTCATATGTATTTAGTAAGACGTTGTTATAACGATAATCGTTATATATATCGTTTCGAGTTTTCTTAATTCAATAAACTCAATTTTATTATATAAATCATTGTTAAAATACCTAATGAGATACTTACTTATCATAATATCATGTTAACTATATATATAATCATATATATATCATCATCTAGTTTTTACAAGTTTTAACGTTCGTGAATCACCGGTCAACTTGGGTGGTCAATTGTCTATATGAAATCTATTTCAATTAATCAAGTCTTAACAAGTTTGATTGCTTAACATGTTAGAAACACTTAATCATGTAAATAACAATTTCATTTAATATATATATAAACATGGAAAAGTTCGGGTCACTACAGGGCTGGGGTGTGTACTGATGCAGAGAGATAAAGTTATCGCGTACGCTTCTCGTCAGTTAAAGACACACGAACGTAATTATCCAGTTCATGATTTAGAAATGGCTGCTGTGGTATTTGCATTGAAATTATGGAGACACTACTTATACGGTACAAAGTGTATAATATGTACAGATCATAAGAGCCTCCAGTATATTTTCACGCAGAAAGAACTGAATATGCGACAAAGACGGTGGATTGAGCTTATAAAAGACTACGATTGTGAAATAAAGTATCATCCGGGCAAAGCAAATGTTGTTGCCGATGGTTTAAGTCGTAAGAAAACCATGGAGATCGTGAAATTTATGAGAACCGAAATAGTTTCAGACCTTATTAAACAAATAAGACAAGTTCAAGCCCAAGCTTTATTGGAGGAGAACTTAAAGACTGAACTGATGACCAAAATCAAGGACCAATTGACTGACGATTCCCGTGGACTTAAGACGTTTCAGAACTGAATTTGGGTGCCTATGCTTGGAGATTTAACAAAATTGATCTTAAATGAAGCGCATAAATCGAGGTTGACTGTCCATCCGGGTAGTACCAAGATGTATAACGATCTAAAGCCGATGTATTGGTGGCCAACGATGAAGAAAGATGTTGCTCAATTAGTAGAAAGATGTCATATTTGTTCTCAAGTTAAAGCTGAACACCAAAAACCTTATGGTTCGTTACAACAATTGAAGATTCCAGAGTGGAAATGGGATCATATTACGATGGATTTTGTAACTAAGTTACCTAGATCTCAGAGAGGTAATGATATGATATGGGTAATTGTTGATCGACTGACGAAAAGTGCACATTTCTTAGCTACAAAAGAGACAGCTTTGTTGAATACTTTGGCAGAATTGTACTTGAAAGAAATAGTTAGTCGACATGGAGTTCCGTTTTCTATCGTATCCGACAGGGATTCTAGATTTGTATCGAACTTCTGGAACAGTTTACAGAAAAGTTTGGGAACGAGTGTAAATCTGAGTACAGCGTATCATCCACAGACCGACGATCAGAGTGAGCGTACAATACAGACACTAGAGGATATGCTTCGATCCTGCGTGTTAGAGTACGGTGGTCCGTAGGTGATAATGCTAAAAACGAACATATATTTCATAGCATTATCCTTCAAGAAAGACAAGCTTTTAGTTGCAATTGTTCTATTTACAAGTGATATTCCTTTAAATAATAAAAGGTGAAGACAAAAGACAGATTCGACGATTTGAAGACGCAAACGACCAAAAAGCTAAAAAGTACAAAGTACAATCCAAGTGGTTCAATTTATTGATGAGAAACATCTAAAAGTTACAAGAGTACGAGCCGCAAAACACAAAGTACAAGATATTAAATCGTACGAAAGGACGTTCGAGAATATGGAACCGGGACATGAACCAACTATCAACGCGCAACTCAACGGAGCTAAAATTACAAGTTTACTAGGCACATGAATATAATATAATATATATAATTATATAAAATTATATATATTATATTATATAATATATAATTCGCAGCAGCCCACTTTTTGGAAGCATTTGGAATAGGAAAAGGCTGTCATGCGATCGCAAGGCTATGAAGGCCTAAACCCATGCGATCACATGGGTTACTGTAGCGAGCCAGGTCTTATAAAAAGGCAGTTTGATCGACGAGTTTTAGACACGCCATATTCAATCAATTACTCTCTATCTCTCAATATATATTTATATTTATATTTTATAATTATAATTTTAATATTAAGTTAATAATAATAAGGTTATAGTGGCAAATGTTTTAAGTTTGTAAGTCGAATTTCTGTCCGTGTAACACTACGCTATTAATACTCATTGTAAGTTATGTTCAACCTTTTTAAATTAATGTCTCGTAGCTAAGTTATTATTATGTTTATTTAAGCCGAAGTAATCGTAATGTTGGACTAAATATTAAGACTGGGTAATTGGGATTTGGACCATAATTGGGGTTTGAACAAAAGACCGACACTTGTGAAAATTGGACTATGGGCTATTAATGGGCTTTATATTTAATTAACTAAATGATATCTTGTTAATTTAATATAAAGGTTATAATTTGATGTATTTATATTTAACCACATATGCTTAAATGGGTACGGTGGGTGGGATATCTATAAATACTGATAATTGTTTATTTGACCGGACACGGGGATGGATTAATAGTCACTGACTCATTAAAACAGGGGTGGATTACATTCAAGGGTAATTGGTGTAATTGTTAACAAAGTATTAAAACCTTGGATTACACGCAGTCGATAACCTGGTGTATTCATTAAAAAAAGTATTAAGACCTTGTTACAGTTCGAATCCCCAATTAGTTGGAATATTTAACTTCGGGTATAAGGTTAATTTGGCGAAGACTCTCGCACTTTATAATTATGACCGATGGACTATTATGGACAAAACCAGATGGACAAATTGAATAATTCAGGACAAAGGACAATTAACCCTTGGTAATAAACTAAAATCAACACGTCAAACATCATGATTACGGAAGTTTAAATAAGCATAATTCTCTTAATTTATATCTCATCGTACTTTTATTTACTGTCATTTTATTTTTCGTACTTTTAAATTATCGCACTTTTATTTATCGTCATTTACTTTACGCTTTAAATTAAGTTGTATTTTTTATTTAATATTTTACATTAGGTTTTAATTGTGACTTAAGACGAAAAAGCGACAAACCGGTCATTAAAAGGTAAAACCCCCTTTTATAACAACAATAATATTACTTATATATATATATATTTATATAAATATAGTTTAAAACAGATATAGTGTTAAACTCAGCTAGCTTCCTGTGGAACGAACCGGACTTACTAAAAACTACACTACTCTACGATTAGGTACACTGCCTATAAGTATTGTAGCAAGGTTTAGGTATATCCCATTCTATAAATAAATAAATAACTTGTGTAAAATTGTATCGTATTTAATAGTATTTTGTAGTAAAATTAATAGTATTACGTACTACCCCTAGCACACATCAGTGGGATATACATCTACCATTGATCGAGTTCGCTTACAACAATACTTACCATTCGAGTATTGGTATGCCACCTTATGAAATGTTGTATGGTCGCAAGTGTAGAACGCCGACTTGTTGGTTAGAAGCCGGTGAGAAATAGTTTGCAGGTCCAGAATTAGTTCAGATAACAGCCGACAAGGTAGCGATAGCGCGTGAAAAGTTAAAAGCGGCACGTGACAGACAGAAAATGTATGCCGATCCATGTAGACGTCAAGTAAACTTTAAGGTGGGTGATTATGTTTACTTGAAAGTTTCGCCGTGGAAGGGTGTTATCAGGTTTGGAAAGGGGGGAAAGTTAGCTCCGAGATACATTGGGCCGTTCAAGATTATTCAGAGGATAAATGATCAGACGGTTGTGTTAGAGCTTCCAGCAGAGTTAGCAGGGATACATAATACTTTCAACATGTGTTACCTTAGGAAATGTAAAGTTGATGATGAGACGCAACTGGTTCCGTTAATCGATTTGAGGGTTGACTTAAATCAAAAGTTAGTTGAAGAACCGGTTAGGATTGTTGATAGAAAGGTGACAAAGTTGAGAAGGAAAGATATCCACATGGTGCTTGTTGAGTGGAAGCATAGTTTAGGATCGAACCTTACGTGGGAGACCGAAGAGCTGATGAAGGCTCGTTATCCATGACTGTTTGACCAATACCAGATTCCGAGGACGGAATTTCTTTAAGGGGGGTGGATTTGTAGCATCCTCATATCGGGTCTAGATGTAAGATGACCTTTTTGCCCTTAGGCATAATTGTGTGGTTAATTATGCTTTTATTTTAATTAAATATTTATTGTTATTTTATTATTTGGTTAATACCAATTTGTGACAAGGGTCACAGAACATGTTCGTTTATTTAATTTGGACTCCGTTAGAGCAGTCAAATTAAGTACGAAAGTTATCAGATAACTGGTAAATACCCGTGTGTGATGGGGTATGTTATTTAACTCACATATATAATCTTGTTACAACTCATTTATATCTTTTTCTTGAAACTTCTAATTACTCCGTACCTTAACTCTCACTACTTGAAAACCCTAATCTCTAGATCTTGATTTGGAGCTTGAATTGTGTTTAAAATCGGTTTCCTTGTGTCACTGTGAGTCTATCAAGGTAAGATTTGTTTGATTTCATGTCCAAATCAGTGTTTTAATTGAGATTAAAGCTAGGTTTTTGATAAAAGTGATTTTGGTGTCTTAATGCTTAATTTGATGTTATTTTGGCTCAAAACTTGTAGATTTATACTTCTAGATGTTTATGTACAAGTTATAAGTGGTTTTGAGGTCAAAAACAGGTTTAAGATTGAGATTTAGGTGATTTTGGTGTGAAACCCGTCAGTTTCTGCTGCTGCTGCACGAAGAACACAACCGTACGGTTGCAACTTGCAACCTCACGGGTACATGGTGCAACCGTACGGGTGCATGTGCAACCGTACGGATGCAGTGGTGTTGGTGCAACCGGGCAGAAGTGTAGTGACCCGAACTTTTCCATGTTTATATATATTAAATGAAATTTATATTTATATGGTTAAGTGTTTCCAACATGTTAAGCAATCAAACTTGTTAAGACTTGATTAATTGAAATAGGTTTTATATAGACAATTGACCACCCAAGTTCACCGGTGATTCACGAACGTTAAAACTTGTAAAAACTATATGATGTCATATATATGGATATATATATATATATAGTTAACATGGTATTATGATAAGTAAACATATCATTAAGTATATTAACAATGAACTACATATGTAAAAACAAGACTACTAACTTAATGATTTCGAAACGAGACATATATGTAACGATTATCGTTGTAACGACATTTAATTGTATATATATCATATTAAGATATATTAATATATCATAATATCATGATAATGTAATAATTTAACATCTCAATTGATATAATAAACAATGGGTTAACAACACTTAACAGGATCATTAACCTAAAGGCTTCAAAACAACATTTACATGTAACGACTAACGATAACTTAACGACTCAGTTAAAATGTATATACATGTAGTGTTTTAATATGTATTTATAAAATTTTGAAAGTCTTCGAGACACTTATCAAAATACTTCTACTTAACAAAAATGCTTACAATTACATCCTCGTTCAGTTTCATCAACAATTCTACTCGTATGCACCCGTATTTGTACTCGTACAATACACAGCTTTTAGATGTATGTACTATTAGTATATACACTCCAATGATCAGCTCTTAGCAGCCCATGTGAGTAACCTAACATATGTGAGAACCATTATTTGGCAACTAGCATGAAATATCTCATAAAATTACAAAAATATGAGTAATCATTCATGACTTATTTACATGAAAACAAAATTACACATCCTTTATATCTAATCTATATACCAACGACCAAAAACACCTACAAACACTTTCATTCTTAAATTTTCTTCATCTAAGTGATCTCTCTCAATTTCTATCTTCAAGTTCTAAGTGTTCTTCATAAATTCTATAAGTTCTAGTTTCATAAAATCAAGAATACTTCCAAGTTTGCTAGCTTACTTCCAATCTTGTAAAGTGATTATCTAACTTCAAGAAATCTTTCTTATTTACAGTAGGATATCTTTATAATATAAAGCAATACTCATATTCAAACTTTGATTCAATTTCTATAACTATAACAATCTTATTTCGAGTGGAAATCTTACTTGAACTTGTTTTCGTGTCATTATTCTGCTTCAAGAACTTTCAAGCCATCCAAGGATCCTTTGAAGCTAGATCTATTTTTCTCATTTCCAGTAGGTTTATCCACAAAACCTGAGGTAGTAATGATGTTCATAACATCATTCGATTTATATATATATAACTACCTTATTCGAAGGTTTAAACTTGAAATCACTAGAACATAGTTTAGTTAATTCTAAACTTGTTAGCAAACAAAAGTTAATCCTTCTAACTTAACTTTTAAAATCAACTAAACACATGTTCTATATCTATATGATATGCTAAATTAATGATTTAAAATCGGAAAACACGAAAAACACCGTAAAACCGGATATACACCGTTGTAGTAACACCGCGGGCTGTTTTGGGTTAGTTAATTAAAAACTATGATAAATTTTGATTTAAAAGTTGTTCTTCTGGGAAAATGATTTTTCTTATGAACATGAAACTATATCCAAAAATCATGGTTAAACTCAAAGTGGAAGTATGTTTTCAAAAATGGTCATCTAGACGTCGTTCTTTCGACTGAAATGACTACCTTTACAAAAACGACTTGTAACCTATAATTCCGACTATAAACATATAATTTTTCTATATAGATTCATAAACTTAAGTTCAATATGAAACCATAGCAATTGGATTCACTCAAAACGGATTTAAAACGAAGAAGTTATGGGTAAAACAAGATTGGTTATTTTTGCTTGTTGTAGCTACGTGAAAATTGGTAACAAATCTATATTAAACATATCCTAGCTAACTTATATTGTATTATACATGTATTCTAATATATTATGTAATCTTGGGATACCATAGACACGTATGCAAATGTTTTGACATATCATATCGACCCATCTATATATATTATTTGGAACAACCATAGACACTCTATATGCAGTAATGTTGGAGTTAGCTATACAGGATTGAGGTTGATTCCAAAAATATATATAGTTTGAGTTGTGATCTAGCCTGAGACGTGTATACATTGGGTCGTGGATTGGGTCAAGATAATATATATCAATTTATTTCTGTACATCTAACTATGGACAACTAGTTGTAGGTTACTAACGAGGACAGCTGACTGAAAATATTTAAAACATTAAAACGTATTAAAAAAATATTGTAAATATATTTTAAACATACTTTGATATATATGTACATAATTGTTATAGGTTCGTGAATCGACCAGTGGCCAAGTCTTACTTCCCGACGAAGTAAAAATCTGTGAAAGTGAGTTATAGTCTCACTTTTAAAATCTAATATTTTGGGATGAGAATACATGCAGTTTTATAAATGTTTTACGAAATAGACACAAGTAAATGAAACTACATTATATGGGTGAATGATCGAAGCCTAATATGCCCCTTTTGCTTGGTAGCCTAAGAATTAGTAAACCGATCTACTAATTGACGCGAATCCTATAGATAGATCTATTGGGCCTAACGAACCCCATTCAAAGTACCGGATGCTTTATTACTTCGAATTCTTTTTTATCATGTCCGAAGGATTTCCCGGAATGATAGAGGATATTCTTATATGCATCTTGTTAATGTCGGTTACCAGGTATTCACCATATGAATAATTTTTATCTCTATGTATGGGATGTATATTGAAATATGAAATCTTGTGGTCTATTATTATGATTTGATAATATATAGGTTAAACCTATAACTCACCAACATTTTTGTTGACGTTTTAAGCATGTTTATTCTTAGGTGATTATTAAGAGCTTCCGCTGTTGCATACTAAAATAAGGACAAGATTTGAAGTTCATGCTTGTATGATATTATGTAAAAACTGCATTCAAGAAACTTATTTTTGATGTAATATATTCTTATTGTAAACCATTATGTAATGGTTGTGTGTAAACGGTATATTTTAGATTTTCATTATTTGATAATCTACGTAATGCTTTTTAAACTTTTATAGATAAAAAAAGGTTATGGTTGTTTTAAAAATGAATGCAGTCTTTGAAAAACGTCTCATATAGAGGTCAAAACCTCGCGACGAAATCAATTAATATGGAACGTTTATAATCAATATGAACGGGACATTTCAGTTGGTATCCGAGCGTTGGTCTTAGAGAACCAGAAAATTGCATTAGTGTGTCTTACCGAGTTTGTTAGGATGCATTAGTGAGTCTGGACTTCGACCGTGTTTTTCTTCAAAAACGATTGCTTAACATTTTTTTTGTTGGAAACTATATATTGTTAACATGTAAATATTATGTGATATATTAATCTCTTAACGTGTTTGATATTGTGTGATAGATGTCTACCTCTAGTACAAATCCCATTGATTCACCTAATAATAATGAAGAGTCAAATATATTTTGGTAAGATTCACAAATTCCCGAAGAGGAACCGGAAGAGGAGGAACCGGAAGAGGAGGAACCGGAAGAAGAGGAACCGGAAGAGGATGAATCGGAAGAGGAGGAACCAGAAGAAGAAGAGGTTCCGGAGGAAGAAATATTGATACCTATAGTAAATCGATTAAATAAAAGAAAATCCTCAACCAACGGACCAAAGTTAATAATGGTCAATGGTGTTTCCGCCGAGGAAGCAAAATATTGGGAAGATTACCAATTTTCCAATGAATCGGATCCCGATGAGGATTCCGATGATGTTATAGAAATTACCTCGACTCAATTTAATAAAGCGAAAGAAAATAATACGGGAAAAGGTATAAAAATAGAGAAACCCGATTCCAACCCCGATGAACTTTATATGTATCGACAACATCCGTATTTCCTAAAATGTAACAATTACCCGGGAACCTCTAAACCACCAGGTTTTTCTAAACCATTATGGAAAACGACGACTCGTATTAGAGGAACACCATACATTCCTAGAAAATTAGGAAAACGAACCAAGTCCGAAGAAGAAGAAACCAGTGATTCAGATTAGAAGGTTGTAATCATGTTGTGTATTATATGTATTGTAGTGTGCTTGTACTTTTATGTTCTATGTAAAAATTGCTTGTATTGTTTGTTAATTATCTTTTACGAATCTAATCCTTGTCTATTTTACAGTATAAAAACAAAATGGACGTTAAGGGTAGACAACCGAATATTTTAGAAGACCTACCAGAGGATATGATTGAGGAAATCTTGTCTAGAGTCGGTCAGAATTCATCAGCACATTTAGTTATGGCAAAATTAACTTGTCATTTGAAAGACTTTCCAGAAATGCCTTAGTTTATAAAAAGGCTTTCCTTTGATAGGTGGGGTATATCACATTAGGAGACCGTAAGTTACGCCGTGTTTTCTTTAAAGCGTTAAATGCGGGGAACCCAAATGCAATTTTACGCTACGGGTTAAGAACCTATTTTGACTCAACATATCCCAACATAGGATTTCGTGAATTAGAAAGAGCTTCTAACATGCAACATAAAGAAGCATGTTATGCTTACGGGTTAGTGATGTTCGCTTCTTACCAAAGTTAGAAAAAGAACATTGGATTGCAAATTTTAAATAAAACCTTCCCACAAGTGACGGATTCAGTAGTTGGGGTGAGAAACAAGGTTTTTAGATTATTACGGGGCTGTTGGACATTACGAAACTCTCGTCCTTTTGACGACATTACAACATGCTGCCTAGCCAAAGGTCATAACGGTTATTTTCCACAAGACCAAGGATGGGAAGTCGTCTTAGTAAAACCAGAATGCATGACTTGTTTCTGGACTTATGAATTACGTGTCTTTATTTCCTTTGCTGAACAACTTGCGTATTAACTAGATTTATCTTCAAAACTGTCCTGTATCAAAGTGTACTATATTTCATGTTATATGTAATATATAGATGTTGTAAGTTTGAAGAATATTTATATGTGATATATTATTATAATCAGATTTTCATATGGAATTGTAGTAGTTGAATTTTATATTAGCTACTAAGTATGAACTTAACGGGTAGGTAGTACCCGAATTTAAACTTATAAAACGCTAATATGAAGAAAAAGCTTTTATAAATGAGTTCATATTATGCTACAAAATACTATTGACTACTCTTAATATTCTATATGATTAACTCGATTCAGTTGGCTATTTTGAAGGAAATGGCACTGACTACTCGACACACCATGAATATGAGCGAAGAGGAATTTCGTACCTTTCTTGCTGCAAACATAGCCGCAGTACAGGCTGCGCTACATACCAGCAATAACTCTGAATCTAGCAATGCAGCTAACGGCGCAAGAAATCGTGTAGGATGCTCCTACAAAGAATTTGCTGCCTGCAAACCTTTGGAATTTGATGGAACCGAAGGACCAATTGGATTGAAACGGTAGACCGAGAAAGTCAAATCGGTGTTTGCCATAAGTAAGTGTACTGAAGAGGACAAAGTTAAGTACGTTACGCATACCTTCACAGGTACTGCGTTAACATGGTGGAACACCTATTTTGAACAGGTAGGACAAAATGCTGCTTACGCACTACCGTGGTCGGCATTCAAGCAATTGATGAACGAGCAGTACCGTCCTAGAAACGAAGTCAATAAACTCAAGGCAGAACTTAGAGAGTTACGAACACAAGGGTTCAACGTTACCACATATGAACGACGATTCACAGAGTTGTGCCTATTGTGTCCGGGAGCATTCGAAGATGAAGAAGAGAAGATCGACGCATTTGTAAAAGGGTTACCAGTAAGGATTCAAGAAGATGTGAGTTCACACGAGCTCGCTTCTATACAGAAGGCAAGTCGAATGGCTCATAAACTCATAAATCAGATTGAGGGAAGAATAAAAGAGCAGGCGGCCGAAGAAGCCAACACGAAACAACTCAAGAGGAAGTGGGAGGAAAACGGTGACAAGAGTCACCAGTACAACAACAACAACAATTACAACCACAATCGCAACAACTATCCCAACAACCGCAATAACAATCGCAACAATAACCGCAATCCTAACAATAACTACAACAAACATCCCAACAACAAAAACTACTACAACAACCGTTTCAACAACAATAACAATCCCAACAACAACCTCAATAACAACAACGGCAACAAAAACCAAAAACAGCCATGTCATAGGTGTGAAGAAAATCATCAGGGGTTTTGCATGACATTTTGCAACAGGTATAAAAGAAATGGTCATAGCGCGACAAAGTATGAGGTCTACGGACCAAAGTTTAACAGAACTAAAGGAACAAATAATGTCGGAACAAGTAATGCTGAAATGAATAGTGTCGGAGCAAGTAATACCAATGCTGTTTGTTATAAATGTGGAAAACCGGACCACATTATTAGAAATTGCCCGAATCAGGGGAATACTAATGGGCAGGACCGTGGAAGAGTTTTCAATATTAATGCGGCAGAAGCACAGGAAGACCCAGAGCTTGTTACCGGTACGTTTCTTATTGACGATAAATCTGCTTATGTTTTATTTGATTCGGGTGCGGATAGAAGCTATATGAGTAGAGAATTTTGTGCTAAATTAAGTTGCCCATTGACGCCTTTGGATAGTAAATTTTTACTCGAATTAGCAAACGGTAAATTAATTTCAGCAGATAATATATGTCGGGAGAGAGAAATTAAACTGGGGGATGAAATGTTTAAAATTGATTTAATACCAGTCGAGTTAGGGAGTTTTGATGTAATAATTGGCATGGACTGGTTGAAAAAGGTGAGAGCAGGGGTCGTTTGTTACAAAAATGTGATTCGCATTATGCGTGAAAAAGGAAAACCTTTAATGGTGTACGGAGAAAAGAACAACGCGAAATTAAATCTTATTAGTAGTTTGAAGGCGCAAAAACTAATAAGAAAAGGTTGTTACGTCATTCTAGCATACATCGAGGAAGTTAAACCTGAAGAAAAGAACATCAGTGATGTTCCCATCGCAAAAGGATTTCCCGATGTATTTCCAAAAGAATTACCGGGATTACCCCCACATCGATCCGTTGAATTTCAAATAGACCTTGTACCAGGAGCTGCACCAATAGCTCGTGCTCCATACAGACTCGCACCCAGCGAAATGAAAGAGTTACAAAGTCATTTACAGGAACTTTTAGAGCGTGGTTTCATTCGACCAAGCACATCACCATGGGGAGCTCCTGTTTTGTTTGTTAAGAAGAAAGATGGTACATTCAGGTTGTGTATCGACTACCGAGAGTTGAACAAACTTACCATCAAGAACCGCTAACCACTACCGAGAATCGACGACTTATTTGATCAACTACAAGGCTCGTCTGTTTATTCAAGATCGATTTACGTTCTGGATATCATCAAATGCGGGTGAAGGAGGATGATATTCCAAAGACTGCTTTTAGGACGCGTTACGGTCATTACGAGTTTATGGTTATGCCATTTGGATTGACTAACGCACCAGCTATGTTCATGGACCTCATGAACCGAGTGTGTGGGCCATATCTTGACAAGTTTGTCATTGTTTTCATCGATGACATACTTATTTACTCGAAGAATGATCAAGAGCACGAAGAACATTTGAGAAAAGTGCTAGAGTTGTTGAGAAAAGAAAAACTGTACGCTAAGTTTTCAAAGTGTGCATTTTGGTTGGAAGAAGTTCAATTCCTCGGTCACATAGTGAACAAAGAAGGTATTCAGGTGGATCCAGCAAAGATTGAAACCGTTGAAAAGTGGGAAACCCCGAAAACTCCGAAACACATACGCCAGTTTTTAGGACTAGCTGGTTACTACAGAAGGTTCATTCAAGACTTTTCCAGAATAGCAAAACCCTTGACTGCATTAACGCATAAAGGGAAGAAATTTGAATGGAAAGATGAACAAGAGAAAGCGTTTCAGTTGTTAAAGAAAAAGTTTACTACGGCACCTATATTGTCATTACCTGAAGGGAATGATGATTTTGTGATATATTGTGACGCCTCAAAGCAAGGTCTCGGTTGTGTATTAATGCAACGAACGAAAGTAATTGCTTATGAGTCTAGACAATTGAAGATTCATGAACAGAATTATACGACGCATGATTTGGAATTAGGCACGGTTGTTTTTACATTAAAGACTTGGAGGCACTACTTATATGGGGTCAAAAGTATTATATATACCGACCACAAAAGTCTTCAACACATATTTAATCAGAAACAACTGAATATGAGGCAGCGTAGGTGGATTGAATTGTTGAATAATTACGACTTTGAGATTCGTTACCACCCGGGGAAGGCAAATGTGGTAGCTGACGCCTTGAGCAGAAAGGACAGAGAACCCATTCGAGTAAAAGCTATGAATATAATGATTCACACTAACCTTACTACTCAAATAAAGGAGGCGCAACAAGGAGTTTTAAAAGAGGGAAATTTAAAGGATGAAATACCCAAAGGATCGGAGAAGCATCTTAATATTCGGGAAGATGGAACCCGGTATAGGGCTGAAAGAATTTGGGTACCAAAATTTGGAGATATGAGAGAAATGGTACTTAGAGAAGCTCATAAAACCAGATACTCAATACATCCTGGAACGGGGAAGATGTACAAGGATCTCAAGAAACATTTTTGGTGGCCAGGTATGAAATCCGATGTTGCTAAATACGTAGGGGAATGTTTGACGTGTTCTAAGGTCAAAGTGGAGCATCAGAAACCATCAGGTCTACTTCAACAACCTGAAATCCCGGAATGGAAATGGAAAAACATTACCATGGATTTCATCACTAAATTGCCAAGGACTGTAAGTGGTTTTGATACTATTTGGGTAATAGTTGATCGTCTCACCAAATCAGCACACTTTCTGCCAATAAGAGAAGATGACAAGATGGAGAAGTTAGCACGACTGTATTTGAAGGAAGTCGTCTCCAGACATGGAATACCAATCTCTATTATCTCTGATAGGGATGGCATGTTTGTTTCAAGGTTTTGGCAGACATTACAACAAGCATTGGGAACTCGTCTAGACATGAGTACTACCTATCATCCACAAACCGATGGGCAGAGTGAAAGGACGATACAGACTCTTGAAGACATGCTACGAGCATGTGTTATTGATTTTGGAAACGGTTGGGTTCGACATATACCATTAGCAGAATTTTCCTACAACAACAGTTACCACTCGAGTATCGAAATGGCACCGTTCGAAGCACTTTATGGTAGAAAGTGCAGATCTCCAATTTGTTGGAATGAATTGGGGGATAGACAGATTACGGGTCCGGAGATAATCCAAGAAACTACAGAGAAAATCATCCAAATTCAACAACGGTTGAAAACCGCTCAGAGTCGACAAAAGAGATACGCGGACCTTAAAAGGAAAGATATAGAATTTGAAATTGGGGAAATGGTCATGCTTAAGGTTTCGCCTTGGAAAGGCGTTGTTCGATTTGGTAAACGGGGAAAACTAAATCCAAGATACATTGGACCATTCAAGATTTTAGATCGTGTCGGACCAGTAGCCTACCGACTTGAATTACCTCAACAACTCGCCAATGTACATAATACCTTTCACGTCTCGAATCTGAAGAAGTTCTTAGCTAAAGAAGATCTCACTATTCCTTTAGACGAAATTAAAATCAATGAAAAACTACAATTCATTGAAGAACCCGTCGAGATAATGGATCGTGAGGTTAAAAGGCTCAAGCAAAACAAGATACCAATTATTAAGGTTCGATGGAATGCTTGTAGAGGACCCGAGTTCACCTGGGAACGAGAAGATTAGATGAAGAAGAAATACCCGCATTTATTTCCAGAAGATACGTCAACACCTCCAACTGCTTAAAATTTCGGGACGAAATTTATTTAACGGGTAGGTACTGTAGTGACCCGAACTTTTCCATGTTTATATATATTAAATGAAATTGATATTTATATGATTAAGTGTTTCCAACATGTTAAGCAATCAAACTTGTTAAGACTTGATTAATTGAAATAGGTTTTATATAGACAATTGACCACCCAAGTTGACCAGTGATTCACGAACGTTAAAACTTGTAAAAACTATATGATGTCATATATATGGATATATATATAGTTAACATGGTATTATGATAAGTAAACATATCATTAAGTATATTAACAATGAACTACATATGTAAAAACAAGACTACTAACTTAATGATTTCGAAACGAGACATATATGTAACGATTATCGTTGTAACGACATTTAATTGTATATATATCATATTAAGATATATTAATATATCATAATATCATGATAATGTAATAATTTAACATCTCATTTGATATAATAAACAATGAGTTAACAACACTTAACAGGATCGTTAACCTAAAGGCTTCAAAACAACATTTACATATCCTAGCTAACTTATATTGTATTATACATGTATTCTAATATATTATATAATCTTGGGATACCATAGACACGTATGCAAATGTTTTTACATATCATATCGACCCATCTATATATATTATTTGGAACAACCATAGACACTCTATATGCAGTAATGTTGGAGTTAGCTATACAGGGTTGAGGTTGATTCCAAAAATATATATAGTTTGAGTTGTGATCTAGCCTGAGACGTGTATACACTGGGTCGTGGATTGGGTCAAGATAATATATATCAATTTATTTATGTACATCTAACTATGGACAACTAGTTGTAGGTTACTAACGAGGACAACTGACTGAAAATATTTAAAATATTAAAACGTATTAAAAAAATGTTGTAAATATATTTTGAACATACTTTGATATATATGTACATAATTGTTATAGGTTCGTGAATCGACCAGTGGCCAAGTCTTACTTCCCGACGAAGTAAAAATCTGTGAAAGTGAGTTATAGTCCCACTTTTAAAATCTAATATTTTGGGATGAGAAGCAGTTTTATAAATGTTTTACGAAATAGACACAAGTAAATGAAACTACATTATATGGGTGAATGATCGAAGCCGAATATGCCCCTTTTGTTTGGTAGCCTAAGAATTAGTAAATCGATCTACTAATTGACATGAATCCTAAAGATAGGTCTATTGGGCCTAATGAACCCCATCCAAAGTACCGGATGCTTTAGTACTTCGAATTCATTTTTATCATGTCCGAAGGATTTCCCGGAATGATAGGGAATATTCTTATATGCATCTTGTTAATGTCGGTTACCAGGTGTTCACCATATGAATGATTTTTATCTCTATGTATGGGATGTATATTGAAATATGAAATCTTGTGGTCTATTATTATGATTTGATAATATATAGGTTAAACCTATAACTCACCAACATTTTTGTTGACGTTTTAAGCATGTTTATTCTCAGGTGATTATTAAGAGCTTCCGCTGTTGCATACTAAAATAAGGACAAGATTTGGAGTCCATGCTTGTATGATATTATGTAAAAACTGCATTCAAGAAACTTATTTTTGATGTAATATATTCTTATTGTAAACCATTATGTAATGGTCGTGTGTAAACGGTATATTTTAGATTATCATTATTTGATAATCTACGTAATGCTTTTTAAACCTTTATAGATAAAATAAAGGTTATGGTTGTTTTAAAAATGAATGCAGTCTTTGAAAAACGTCTCATATAGAGGTCAAAACCTTGCGACGAAATCAATTAATATGGAACGTTTATAATCAATATGAACGGGACATTTCAAGAAGTGTGCAACCGTACGGATGGATGATGCAACCGTACGGATGGACTTGCAACCGTACGGATGCAGATCAGATCAATAGTTGTTGTTTAATTTAGAAGTTTCCTAGCCGTTATGCTGTCCGCGTGACTTATGAGTATCATGATGTAAATTCTGAAAATGCATAAGTGTTATGTGGACTTTTAGTGGCGCTTTTTGTGACTGATTTTCTGTACTGTGCTGTTTTGTGTTAACGGACAAAAACTAACTTGATTTGCCTTATGTTCAGGTGATAAGGATAAAGAAGCCGCTCAGTGATAGATTATCTGAGCTTATTCCTGGTATTCGGTGAGTTGTTCTATCTCCGGATAGAGTATTAAGTAGCTGACACGCTACTTGTTCAGACTCTTTATTATTATGTTTATGCCTTGTATGATTGCCTTGTGTAGTTAGATATTGTCATGCTAGTTAGGACGATTGCATGACTGAATATCTGTGATATTATGTGCACACTATTAGTTGGACACCAACCGAGGCGGTAAGGTTGGTAACCCACCGAGGCGGCAAGGTAGGGTTGATGTGAGGTCGACTGTGGTAGCCTGGTTGGGTCATGGTGTTACTGATTGTTCAGTATAGCATAGAAGGACGCATGTGTTGCGTTCGGACGGTTATGCAGTGGAATCAATAAAGCGGACTATCGGTAGATTGTAGCTTGATCAACTATGACGTGTGCTCGTACAAGCCGCCGATCCTCATATTGTCAGTTGTTGTTATATGCTAGTTCAGGACGTTAGCATATCTGTGACCTTTGCATGTTCAATTGCTTATGCTTGGTCTGTTAGATAGTATTCATTCACTTAGCAGTTGTGCTAATTCCCCCACATTTCCACCCCTTGCAGGTTTAGGTACTGCTGCTTAGGAGGGGTGTTGACGGGTTAGAAGACATGTTTGACTACAAGCTTACTCTGATGTTTTCTATCCTAATGATGTTTTCATGTAACACCGTTGTTGTATAAAGTTGGTTTGTAAACAAAGTTATGTAAACATTAATTAAGGCTATTTTGGTAATTAAGTATTTACTTCTGCTGTGTTTAAAAAAAAAATCAGGGTGTTACATTTGGTATTTACATTCACTTAATTCCTAAAATATATCGTTAAACTGTTTTGTTTGACTAAACCCGTGATTTCACGTGTCATTTCACTAGTTAAAAAAATATATGGATCAAATCCCTGATTCAAAATCCTTATTTATCTATTCAATTTTACCAGCTCTGTCTTTCACCCATGTAACCATAGAATGACGGTGCCAATATTGACATCTATGGTCTTACCTCCAACCCTAATTTCTCTTCAAAAGAACAGAAAACGCATCGGTAATCTTCAGCACAATCATTCAAAGCATTTACCTTTCTCCCTTCCGCTTTCTCAAAGCTGTAAGTTATTCTAAATTTTTAGTATATTTTTGGTATTGTGTTTAGGTAATTTGAAAATTGAAACATTTATCTTTTAACAAGATAATTGTATACTAACTAAATGCTATATTTTGTTCTTAGCAACATGGATTCAACACAAGAAATAATTCAGCGTTAGTGGCAATCTGTTCCGTTCTAACTGTAGCAGATCATAATTAAGAAAAGGTAACCATAACTGACCACCTTCAACCTTATGCCGGTTGTGAAACAGTAAAGAAGATGACGTATGTTATTTAGTATAAATAAGGTCAAGTAATGAACTGTTTATCTAACCATCCAGGCATAGCCTGGATGGCCACCGACACTTCCAGTGAAGGGAGCCACCCGGGTTCGATTCTTGGCACTGCCATCTCGTTCAAAAAGGGAGCTCACCTGAGGTTGCTTTACCTGGTAACCGTGAGGGTCGGCTTGCGGTTTACCCGGTGGTTTACTCGCTGCTTTGGGGCCAATGTGCCTGCTTCGTAGTTGGTGTTCCACCGTTACCAAAAAAAAAAAAAAAAAACTGTTTATCTATCATAACATAAGTAGCACCCATCCAAACAAACAAATTATAATTTCTCATTATGCTACAAATTATAATCGTCTCATGTTATATTTTATAATGTCATTTCCTTTTACGTTTGTCATTTACTTCGTATCTTAAAAGTTCAATATGAATAAAATGCATACGAGAGGGTGCATACCGAGATTGTCGTTGTATATGATTGTTTATCAATTAAAATGTTTAAGGAGACTTTTATTTCATTATTTAAATTTAATTGTAATTAACATACCTATGTATATAATTATTCAGCTGATATTGTTATCTATTTTTTGGTTTGAAAAGTTGGGACCTTAATGAGTTCGTAATAGCATAAACCAACTATTTGATCGTTTATATAGGTAACTGATTTGAAATGGTTTTTGAACAACTGTGCAACGCAGGGCTCAAAACCTAGTAATACAAAATATAATACAATATCGTTTCCTACATTATTTGCTTGCACAAATTCAATTAGTTGACTGTTGATATGAAATTATTAATTTGTTCATTTTTTTTAACGACGATTTTTTGGCATTAGTAGATCATTTATTTCAACGAACCACATCATTTGCACGTATCACACACGTTCGGGCGAAAACGGGAACCCGACTGTACCCGGGAATACATCCATTCGGGCAGTGTTCATGGGTAGAGGTCCGTGAACGAATCCGATAAAACCTCCATATAGGGTCGATATATACCACCATTAGTGGTGTTAAATTGTTTTAAAGAAAATCATGTCATTCTAAGGATCGAACCCCACGACCTCTCCCTATCCCATGACACAATGTACATGGGGAGAACCGTTGGGCTATGCCCGCAAGTTCATTTGTCCATTACTAACCCCGATTACCATTATTAACCACATTCCTTTTGAACTTATCATTCTTTAAAATATCCAATCTTTCAACAAAACCAAATTCAGGTTGAAACTTTTCTGAGCTATGAACCTGGGCCTCAGGTGACTCATCAAACCCTTTAGGTTGACCATCCCTCTCAAAAACATCCGGGGCATGAACCTGGGCTTGATCAGGCCAAACAGATTGATCCACATTCTCTACCACAGGCTTGTCATGATCCTAGTCCACCTAAGGCCCATCAGGTTAAATCTCATGCGGGCCCAACCTATTTTTCAAAGTCAAACCAGGGATAACTTGAGCCAAAACCATGCCAGGCCCAATAACAGGTGGCAGACCTTTATACTACTGAAAACTTGGGCCGATTTGTCAATCAAATTAGAAACATGTTCCGTAACAGGTACAGATGCACCATGCACAAAAGAACCAGCAGACTCTGGAAAATTTAACGATCCAAACCTCAAATCCAAACCATTAGCAACCAAACTCCACCCATCAACTTTAGAACCCAAAACTGCAGCAGGAAGATTAACAACTGAAGGTGCCACAGTATCCGAGTTTAAATTATTACAATTTGACACCACAAACCTATAAGTAGACTAAAAAAAGATACCGATCAAAGGAATCAACCAACCGATCAAGTGACTTAACATCAAAGACCTCGAAAACCCACACGTTATTTAAAGTGCACATCGAAAACGATTCATCCTCTAAATCCACTCCAATAGAATCATGAATGTGTTTCGGGTTATTAGACTTCACAATAAGCAAAAAGAGAACCCACATTACCCAAATCCGAATTAGACTTAGCAACCATAATGAAATCACCAAATAATTTGCCCACAATTGAAGCGTTACCTTTGGAAATAAACGAAACCGGAATCCCTGAAAACTCAAGCCAAGCAAAACGAAAAAACGTTTTTGCTAACATCTCAAATGAGGACACCAACCCGAAATCAGGGGATCTAGCATGGAAAATTGTTAAAACTAACAATATTACTACAGATGCAAATACAGCCATAGACACCAAACTTACTAATTTGAGACACCTTTGCCATCGACGAAATAAAATAACTAGAAACTTTTGTTCAACAATAGAAATCGAAGCAACAAAAACAACCGAAAGATGCAATGGATTAGTCGGAAGAGTTAGGAAAGATCTTACACTGCAATTGATTAGACATCGGTGTCTTATTCCAACAAGAAAACCCAGACTGACCAATATGAATTCAATTTGATTGGGATTTCTTTTACCCATCTTGTTTATAAAGGCAATGAAGGAAGCCACATATTGTCAATATGAATTTGATTGTCGCTAACAAAATAAGTGTCCTTGTTCCCAACCGACCAAGCAAGTGAATCTTTTGAAGACGATAGATTTGTATTATGTATTAACGCTTTTAGTTCTGAGAGACTGTGATCATTGCTGCCTCCAATATACGATCTTTTCCAATTTCAAATTCAAGCACCATCAATAAACTTTTAGACAATTGAAGCGCTCAAATCGGCAGATGCAACAGTCGATTAAACATCTTACAAAATGGTTTATCAGAGGTTCATATGTCTAGCCAAAACCTAATATCACAACAAGCATTTAAAAATGGTTTATCAGAGGTCCATTTGTCGATTAAACATCTCACGAAATAGTTTATCCATCCTCTTAAAGAATGCAATCTTGCATGAAACAACAAGCATTTAGAAGAATCGACCACAACATCAATAAGTGCTACAATACCAACAATTCTCAACACATTAAACATACTAATTACACATTCAGCCAAAACACCTAATATTATATATCACCAGTGGTTAACATAATCATATCAAAATTAACATATTCCACTATTGACAGACAACAAAATAGAAAATGTGATAGGTAGCTAACTTGTTGCACTTGTGGAACCTCAGGTGAATTACACATGGAAAAAGACTTGTCACGTTCTTACCCTACGAACCTTCGGAGAGAAGCTGACGGCCGGAGGTAGATGTTGAGTGACAAGGAAGACAAGCGACGAGGAAAGAAAAAATAAGGCCTTGAAAAGTTTGGAGAGAAAGCCAAATAGTCAACCCTGATAAAACTAGACGATTTAGCGGTGAGTGATTTATAATCAGAATGATATAAAGTCTCTGAATAAACTTGCATTTGAATAAAAATAAGATGTTTGATAATCATTTTGAATGAACGATATGAATTGAGAAAATTGCCCTTTTAACGTGTTAAATGAATAAAATATTCAATATACTTGTTTTGTTAATTGCTCTGGATATTATTTGAGAATGATATAATGGAATATTTAGGTGCTTAATGTTTAAGAGAGCGTTTCAACTCTGAATGAACCATTTAGCATCATATGTCATTCAGATGTCAGAAACAAGCACGTTGAATGTTAAATAGAAATAATTGTGCAGTTGGTCCCTCCATTTTACCCCAAAAAGCTAACAGCGTCCCTCAAGTTTTTTTGGCTTTTAGCATCCCTATATTATCACCTTTTTTGATTACGCGTCCCTCCGTCAACTTTCTGTTAAAAAAGTCCGTTAAGTCATGCCATGTGCCTTGCATGTGAGGGTAAATTCGTCTTTTTACTCTTTTCTTCACTAAAATCTGAATTAAAAATAAAAAATAAAATACTTGATGCTAATTTCGTCCATTTCCTCTTGGGTTACAAATCAACAATTCCATGCTTCCATTTTAATTAACGGGTTAGCTGCTACCGTGCGTCGATGCTTTCATTTCGTCCATTTTAATTAACAAGTGAAACCCTTCCGTTCGAGTTTGAGTGATTAATGGCTTCTTCGAGTTGTAATCGGAAAGCCAGATCTGAAATGGAATCAACACCGCTGCAATTATCGACCGTCACTACCACCGTCGGCCGTTGCTGCCACCGTCGTCCGTTGCTGCCACCACTGCCATTGCTGGCCATCTTCTGGTTATAAATGTTCTTGATTTCGTTTAATTATTGGTAAGATCTTGAACCCAGATCTTGATTTGGTTATGAATGTTCTTGAACCTAGATTTATATTTGTTGTTCTTGATATCCTTTAGGAATTTGTAATTGGGGGACATAAAATAATGTCTCGAGCTTCAGTTTGATAGTTCGTATCCTTCATATTTACTATGTCATTATGTTTATAAATGGGTTTTGATTTTACAAATTCTGTTCAAACAAACGAACATCAATTTTCTAGCCACCACATCTTCTTCGTCTTGAAAATGGGATTTGTTTATAGCAGAGCAGTAACAGGAACTCATAAGATTTGAAGGACACATGAATTTTGGGACGTAAGAGATACAAAGAGAAAAAGAAAGATAAATAAGAAATTGGGTGTTTGATTCTGAAATTGGGTGTTTGAGAAACGGAAATATAAATTAGGATTTTGGATGGATGTACCTGCACCCACTATGAAGAGATGAAAAAAAGGAAGAAAAATTAAAATCAGTTTGGATCTACACCAAAAAATCATATTGGATCTAAAAGAAAAAACATATAAATCGAGACACTGAAGATTTCAATAGATAAAAAAGGAAGAAAAAAGGATGGTGATGGTGATGGTGATTAAACCGTTGACGATGCCGGAGTCGGAGTCAAAGCTGCCGCCGGATCGTTGATGAATTTTGGTAGATGATGAAGATGATTGATATGTTTGGTATATGTTTGGTATTTAAGATACCAAAATTATATAATAAATTTATAGATAAAAAAATATATAAATTATAAGATTTTTCATTTTTTGCGCCGGTGGTCCCTCGATTTTAGTGAAGAAAAGAGTAAAAGGACGAATTTACCCTCACGTGCAAGGCACATGGCATGACTTAACGGACTTTTTTAACAGAAAGTTGATGGAGGGACGCGTAATCAAAAAAGGTGATAATATAGGGACGCTGAAAGACAAAAAAAACTTGAGGGACGCTGTTAGCTTTTTGGGGTAAAATAAAGAGACCAACGGCACAATTATTTCTGTTAAATAACTCATTATCCATTGTTGAACTATTCAATTAAAAGGTAAACAAACACACAACCTTACTTTAGAGGTTTTTATGTGTGTGATTTTTTACAATGTGTTTTTGAATGGTATATATATATATATATATATATATATATATATATATATATATATATATATATATATATATATATATAGTGGTAGGATCAAGAGGGAAGTAACCAATCGGGGGAAACAAATTTTTTTTTTTTTCATTTTTTGAAAAAATTTTGTTCACGAACATTATAGATGAGATGAAAATATGAATATTTAGTAGAGACACTTTGTGATAAATGTTTTTATTTTGGCGGGAAAACGCTCGAAGAAGTAATATATAACAATTATCGTGTTTTTCGAGCGTATTTTGAGGTTTTAGCTATTGGGGTTTAGATATTAGGGTTTATAGCGTTTAGATATTAGGGTTTAGAAATTTAGGGTTTAGGGTTTAGATTTAGGATTTAGATTGAGTTTTTAACACGAACGGTTTAGAGTTTAGGGTTTAGGGTTTAGGGTTTAGGGTTTGGTGTTTTGAATTTTCAAAACACCAAACCCTAAACCCTAAACCCTAAACTCTAAATCGGGCTAAATTTTACTTCACAAAACATGAAAAAAAAACGTTCATATTCTTCACGAACAATATTATCTTGAATGTTATTTTTATCGATCGTTTTCCCGCCTAAATAATAACATTCATCACGAAGTATCTCTTCTAAATGTTCATATTTTCGTGTGATCTTGATGCCGGAAAAAAAAAATTAAAAAAAAACGATTTTTTTTTTTTTGCTTCCCCCCGCTTCCCCCCGATTGGTTACTTCCCCATTGATCCTGCCCCTATATATATATATATATATATATATATATATATATATATATATATATATATATATATATATATATATTATTTAGTAATAAAGTAGACGCTACACCGCATTTGTTGTCTAATTACACAATAAATATAGCTCAACATGAACTTCTAGCTACGGAGGTTCACCCGCGATAACTCCGGGCTGCCCGCAAAGCGGGTAGTCGCCCTGGGATATAGTCGACTTGCATAGCGAGGAGGAAACCCGGGCTAATCAAAAAAAAAAAAAAAAAAAAACATGAACTTCTAGTTTTGACTCTTAACTTGATTACAATATGACTATGAGACTATCCCATTAACTTTTAACTCTCTTGATAATATGATCATATAAGTGGCTGTGTAGAAACAGTCATAAACTCTAAAGATCTCTAGGCATCAAGACAACGATTCTTAGAGTCCAGATAACACAATTTAGTTGCATTATTCTGGAAGTGGTATATCAGCAAGATCCTCTCTATACGGAATATTCCTCAGTTCCTGTCCTTTACCAACTTCATTTTCTCCACTTTCCATGTTAACTTGAGCACTCGCATCAGGTTTTGTTGGTTCGACAAATGTGACAACAACATCCTTACGTAACATAAGGTAAAGCACGGATATAACATAGATGGCCATGATGGGGAAAACTAATATCCCAATGAAAACATTGGCAAATTTAGGCAAACTGCTATGAATCAACCAATCAACAAATGATGTGCTCAAGTAGTAAATGTTGATACCAATTATCCCAAGTCCTAATACCCAAGAGAAGATGATGATCTGCACACAAAATACATGTTATTTTCATTTAAGTAGTAAACTACCTGTAGTCAAGGTTGAAAAAGATGCGAAACTGGGTCTAGGCGAGGTCGAGACGAACGTTGACTGACATTGACTTTTATATATATAAATATACATACACACATATTTTAAAGCCAAAAAACCTTCGTTGACCAGTTTGTACATATAATCGCTATTATCGTGAATATAATACAAAATAGTAGCACTAAATTACGTCAAATTTGACCGATTTGTCCTATTTTAACTGAATTTTTGACTTTTGACCAACGTTGACTCAACCTTTCTCGCATTTGACCTGACTTTTGACTGTTGACCGACTTATTAGACGACAAGACGGGGTCGAGATGGGCTAGTCACCAAAACCTCACAACGGGCGTCGTAACAGACACAACGAACGTCTTTTACAACATTGTCTCTCGTACATTACACAAAGAAACATGATAACTCACAATTATTGAATTCTTGTGTGGACCCATTTTGGTAGTTGTGCTACTGAATTTGAGTAGTGGAATCAGGGCGAAAGGAAGTTCAAACGATAATATCATCTGCCAAACAACGTTATGGATAATCAGTCAAATTTAAAGAAACTTTGTAAACACGTATATATACATACTGATGCTATGATTATTAGTCTTCCTGCGCCTGAAGATCCGCCAATAATCGACACTATTAAACTTGGGGCAATTGCAATGCACCTTGTTATCAAGTTCCTCAGCCATTTTCGCATCTTTAAATCCAAGAAACCCTATAACATGAAGCAAGAGCTAATTACCGTTTTGATTATCAGAAAAAGTAGAAGTTGAAGGAAGAGGAAATGTAAAAATGACTTTTTGAATTTAACACACACACACACTCACTTTCCTAACCTGCATAATAAATTGTCCTGCATAGGTACCAGTGATGGTTGAACTCTGGCCAGAAGCTAACAACGCAAAAGCGTAAAGAGTTGAGCTGGATTTCCCCAAAACATTCTGTTTGGTAAATTTGTTGTTAAATATATAATCTTTTATCAAGGGTCCTTAGATAATTGTTACAGTATATTATTTACAGTTGATAGAACTCTTACTTTAAGAAGAAATGAAGCAGAGTCGAGTGAAAGATCACTACAACGATCCAATTCTTCGGTTGACAGGTTGTCAGCTGAGCAAGCAATGATCGAGACGTTAATCAAGAATGCAACAAAGAGAGCAATTCCACTCTCTATTAAAAAGTATCTGCATGCATCCTGTAACGCAACAATCAAGGCACATGAAATTGTTAGAACAGGGTATGTAAACAGATAATCCGGATATTTCTAGAATCGTGAAACACTTTCCTAATTGAATATTTCGACCCTCCTTGTCTCGGGTTACACAAAATTTCAATTGGGAAAGTGTTTCGCGATTCTAGAAATATCCAGATTATCTGTTTACATACCCTGTTTCTAACAAACTAATTGAATATTTTCTTTGATAATCATGAGTGGAGAATCGGTGAAGGAGATGACTGCAAAGTTTGCAAAGTTTGACAAGTTTGATGGTATTGATTTCAGGCGCTGGCAGAAGAAGATGCAATTTCTTCTCACAACTTTGAAGGTTGTTTATGTACTGTCTACCCCCATGCCAGAAGCGGTTGAAGATGAAACCTTGGAGCAATACAGGAAACGAGCAAAGTGGGAAAACGATGACTACATATGTCGCGGCTATATTCTTAACGGTATGTCTGATGCCCTCTTTGATGTTTATCAAACTGCTGAATCTGCAAAGGTGTGACAACCCGGAAATTTTTGACCAAATTTAAACTTTATCTTTAAATGATTTAACGTTTCCGACAAGATAAGCAAAGTCTGTAAAACCGAATCTCAAATTTTTTGAACTATTCAAGTACCATTTGGTTGTTCTCAACGATTCGCGAACCATTATATGTAAATAGATACATATATATACTATAACTTGAAAACGTAACAAAGTTTTAATTGTTTAATACCGTACATTAAACTTATTGGTTTAAATATTTATTTGAATATATATGATAAGTTGGAATATTAATTGTATGAATAACTTGCGACGTATATTTAAAACGTGTTTATGAATGTTAAAAATATATATTAACTTGGTCATAAAACGATTTGTTATTATATATATATCAACAAATAGCGAGGCAATGATTTATAGAAGTAAATGACCAAAATACTCGAAAGTTTAAGATATACTTTGAGTGGTATAGTTTAGGGATAATTTAAGGCTATATTTTGACAAAGGTACGAGTCACAAAACGTAAAATACAAGTTTTCTCAGCGCACGAAAGGACATTTGAAAAACTGGAACCGGGACATAAGTCGAGTGATGACTAACGACTTATCGGAACAAAAATTACAAGTCAACTATGCATGTGAATTTAATATAATATATAATTAATTATATAAATTAAATATATTATATATATAATATAAAATTATGTCGACAAACAAGAAGTTAAAAATTTGTGAGCTGTCCCAGGGTGCCATGCGATCGCATGGCCTTGAAGCACAAATCCCATGTGATCGCATGGGGTACTTTTTCAGAAAAGGTTCTATAAATTGCGCGATTTTTGGCTCAGCTGAATCTATCTCTCTTTCTCCAGTATTATTACTCCGTAATATTTATTTAATTTATTTTATTATTATTATTATTATTATTATTATTATTATTATTATTATTATTATTATTATTTATATTATTAAGATTAATATTATTATTAATCTTATTATTATTAGTATTATATTATTAATTATGTATTATACATAAAATATTACGACGAGGTCATGAGTGGGTTACTTTCAAAATGGGTTTTCAAGCGGGATAGAGCTAAGGAAATTATGGGTAATGTTCGGGGGTATATTTATGAATCAAACATAGTGTTTATCATCTCCGTTACGTCTACGTACTTTTCTGAAATATTGAATCACAATATTGATACGTAAGCATTTATATTTTATCTTTTATATACTAATAGTGTATCCATGTCTAGTGCTCGAGTATATATATTTATACAAGCTTGTATGCTAAATTTCGTCGTAAACAGTTTATGATAAATCACGAATTAAATACATATATTACTGGTAAAAGGTATATGATATACATGTTTTTGGAAAGCTGGCGAAAAATCAATATCTTTTCATTTAGACACCGAATAGTTTCGATGAACGGATTAAAAGATATGATCAACTGAATTATGATTGACGTTAATTGAAATTGCTTTTGAATCTGCAATTAAGATTTAAACAACTTGTTTACGAGATTGATAAAATAGATTTTTTTGAATATTACCAACCGAGTAAATGAATCCTTATATAAGGTACATCTCGTTTTGTTGAACTTTTGTCAAAATTGACTTTTTGAAATGACTTTTGATAACTTTTGTATGCCGATCTCGAGCATTAGGATTATGATACACTATGACCAGACCTAGCTTGATAAACATTTATTGACCAACATATGTTCTCTAGGTTGAGATCTACGATTAATTGGTAATCTGAGTTTCGGTCACATTTTGGTGAACAACTTTATATGCTGCTAAGGTGAGTTTCATTGCTCCCTTTTTAATTGCTTTTGGAATATATATTTTTGGGCTGAGAATACATGCCATTTATTTTAAACGAAATGGATACAAGTACATACTTAATTCTACACTGAGTTTGAACCGAAAATCCCTTAGCTTTGGTAACTAGTAGCTGCCAGTACATAGGATATGGACTGGTGGGCGCGAATAACAGTATATGGATCCATAGGGCTTGACATCCCCGTCCGAGCTAGAGCGCTAGCCTTTTAACAGACGTGTGTTATTTGAGTTTAGGACACGTTGGTTTGCGTGTATTAAAACGAATGGGGTATTTATCATTATAACGTTAAAGCTTAGTTACCAGGGTGCTCTGTTATGTAGAATCTATTGATAAACGTTTCTGGATGAAACAACTGAAATCTTGTGATCCACTTTTATATACAGATTATGCGAAACACTAAAACTATGAACTCACCAACCTTTGTGTTGACACTTGTTAGCATGTTTATTCTCAGGTTCCCTAGAAGTCTTTCGCAGTTTGCTTATATGTTAGACAAGCTATGTGCATGGAGTCTTACATGGCATATTTTTCAAGGAAACGTTGCATTCACCAAATCATCACCATGTATCTTATTTTGACTGCATTGTCAACGGAAGTACTGTTGTAAACTATTATTTATGGTGATTGTCTATATGTAGAAATAATTAGATGTCGAAAACCTTTTATTTAAATATTCATTTATGGTGTGCCTTTTCAAAAGAATGCAATGTTTACAAAACGTATCATATAGAGGTCAAATACCTCGCAATGAAATCAATGAATGACGTGTTCGTCCATATAGATTTGGAGCGATCGTCACAAAAGGGATTATGGGAGTCACTTGAATCAAAATACATGGCAGAAGACGCTTCTAGTAAGAAGTTTCTTGTCAGTAATTTTAATAATTATAAGATGATAGATTCAAGGCCTGTGATGGAACAGTTCCATGAAATTCAAAGAATTTTGGGACAGATGTCACAACATAATTTGAAAATGGACGAATCTATCTCGGTGCCATGTATTATTGACAAACTGCCCCCTTCGTGGCAAGTTTTTAAAAACACTTTAAAACACAAAAAGGAAGAAATGTCTTTGACTGAATTGGGAGGCCACTTACGTATTGAGGAAGCAATACGGGTTGAAGAAAGTGGTAAGGGAAAGGGTAAAGAAGCGGCATCATCATCTGTCAATATGATAGAAGATGGTAACCGTGAGAACAAAAAGAACAACAAACGGTCCAATGGAAAGAAACATAAGTTTAATGGAAAGAACAATGATTCCAACAAGAAGGATAAAAAGGCTTGTTGGAAGTGTGGAAAATGTGAAGACCCGTCCTAATCCATCCGGACGAAGTCCATATCGACTATAAACGATTCATAACAGTTGATTACATTGCGAGGTACTTGACCTCTATATGATACATTTTACAAACATTGCATTCGTTTTTGAAAAGGTTATATTTCATTACATCGAAAGTTGACGGCATGCATACCATTTTATAATATCTAACTATAATTGACTTAATAATAATCTTGATGAACTTAACGACTCGAATGCAACGTCTTTTGAAATATGCCATGAATGACTCCAAGTAATGTCCTTAAAATGAGTAAATGCACAGCGAAAGATTTATTGCATACCTGAGAATAAACATGCTTTCAAGTGTCAACCAAAAGGTTGGTGAGTTCATTAGTTTAACATAAGTCATTTCATAATTTTAATAGACCACAAGATTTCATATTTCCATTTCTCATAAACATACGTCCCATGCATAGAGACAAAATATCATTCGTATGGATTGAACACCTGGTAATCGACATTAACAATATGCATATAAGAATATCCCCATCATTCCGGGATCCTCCTTCGGACATGATATAAATTTCGAAGTACTAAAGCATCCGGTACTTTGGATGGGGTTTGTTAGGCCCAATAGATCTATCTTTAGCATTCGCGTCAATTAGGGTGTCTGTTCCCTAATTCTTAGATTACCAGACTTAATAAAAAGGGGCATATTCGATTTCGATAATTCAACCATAGAATGTAGTTTCACGTACTTGTGTCTATTTTGTAAATCATTTATAAAAGCAGCGCATGTATTCTCAGTCCCAAAAATATATATTGCAAAAGCATTTAAAAAGGGAGCAAATGAAACTCACGCATATAAATATTGTAAAATAGTTAATAAAGCATTTGCATGTATTCTCAGCCCAAAAATGTATATAAAAAGGGAATAATGAAACTCACGCATATAAATATTGTAAAGCAGTTAATAAAGCATTTTGCATGTATTCTCAGCCCAAAAATGTAATGAGTAAAAAGGGACAAATGAAACTCACATACTGTATTTTGTAGTAAAAATACATATGACAATACTGAACAATGCAGGGTTGGCCTCAGATTCACGAACCTATATCATTTGTAGATATATTAATATATATAATCGTAATCGAATAAGTTATATATTAATATATATATTATTTCAATTGATTATATTTTTATATCTATATATTTTTATATATGTTTTATATAAGTATTTTAATAACAAGTTTTTATTGTAATAATAATAATAATAATAATAATAATAATAATAGTAATAATATTAGTGTTAAAAGTTATAATAATAATAATAATAATAATAATAATAATAATAATAATAATAATAATAATAATAATAATAATAATAATAATAATAATAATAATAATAATAATAATAATAATAATAATAATAATGATAATAAAATGATACTAATTTTGATAAACTCGTTATAATTCTTAATAATAATAGTAATAATAATCTCCATAGTAAATTGATAATTTTGACAAAAATGTTAATTTCAATGGTGGTACTGATTTTAACAAAAACTGTAACTTTAACAATAATGATACATTTAGTAATAATGATAATGATAATAATAATAATAATAATTCCATTACTTTTATTAATAATAATAATACATATATTATTAATACTAATAATAATAATGATATTAATTATAATACTTATGATGATAATAATAGTAATAGACATGATACTGATAGTTATGATAATAATAATAATTACATTACCAATTATACTACTAGTAATAATAATAATAATACTACTTATAACAATAATCACCATAATGGAATTTATATGTATAAATGCTAACTAATACATATAATAATAGTACTAATTAGTGTTCTATAACTAAATATTAATAACAATTATAATAATTCTGATAATAACAACGATAATTATAATACATGCAATAACACTAAATAATAATAATTACATCAATAATAATAATAATAGTAATAATAGTAATAATAATAATAATAATAATAATAATAATAATAATAATAATAATAATAATAATAATAATAATAATAATAATAATAATATTGAAGAAATATAAATATAAATGTGTATACCCTTTTTAAAGCTTTCCTAAAAAGAATAGCCCACGACAAGGCTCGAACCCGCGACCTCTTGCTTACACACAAACACACCAACCATCAAACCACACTTGCTTTCTTGAATTAATTCATAACCCCACATACTTAATCTGATTTGAGGAGCCCAACAACCATTCCTAAGCCCATCAGAACATTCGATTACGGCCCAGTTAAAAAAAATTAGTGGGTATCGTAAGCCTTAACAAATAAAAGGGGAAGCAGTCGACACTTAACCTAGAAGTGTTTTATTAGGGTTCCTCCAAGAAGAGAAAAAAAATAGATCGAGTATAGCAGTAGCAAAAAACGCAGGAAGATGGTAGATGGTATCATCTTTACACAATCTATCAACAATCATCATCATCTTTAACCGGTCAATCGAGCAGCAGCCGTCGATGAATTTCAGATCATCAATTCCTCATCATCAGTCTTCTTCTTCATCGAAAATCATCATCCTTTTACATTCGATCAATTCATTGATAAATCAATTATCTCAGGTACGTAACCGATTCAATGCTAATTCTACTAATTTCTTAAAACCCCTCGTTATTTTCTGTATACCTATATATTCGAACAAAATTATTAATTTAAGATGTTCTTGATGAATTTGATGATGTTGGATCTCGGATTTGATTGAATATAAACAAAAAACGGTGGTAGCAGCAAAACATAATATACGATGTAACAGCAGCAGGTTCAGGTGATGATTCTTGATTGATAACAAGCCATTAGAAGTGTTTTCGAATAAATTGGGTTTTCGTGGTGTTATGGATTGATTCATAACTTAACTTTAGAAATCGAAAGTGTTCTAGTTTGATAATTTGCAGGTGTAGCAGTAGTGATTGTAACTGAAAATAGAAACTTATTACAGTCAAGGTTTGGTTGTGATTTATAAAGTGTGATGTTTGTAATGTCAGAAATAGAACCATCGAACAATCAAATGGATTTTGCAGGTGTTTGATGATTAAGGTTTATGGTGTGCTCTGCAACGAAACCGAATACAGGATCACGATGTGCAGGTACAATGGTGTTGGTTTGATGACAGTTTTGAGTAGGAACAATAAGAACTGGTGGCACAATGGAGGTGACTCAAGTGAGTTTCTATAGACAAAAGTGGTTATTTGGATTATATTTATGATTTGATGATTTGATAACACGTACCGTGGTTAATCAGTGATATTAAATATGTGTTGCAGGTTCAATGGTGAGATTAGTTTGATGGTGTTTGTTTTATCTTCGATTAAAGATAGAAAAAGTTGTAGTAGCAGCTGCAGAATTTGATGATGGATTTGCAGTGGGTTATGGACAAGAAGACAGCAACCAGTGCAATAACATTCGGTGATGGTTGTGGTGGTGTAAGGTGGTGGAGGATGGTGTTGCAAGGAGGGTGGTTCATGGGTTGCAAGATCATAATTGCCGAAGGTGTGGTGATCTTGTAGAGTGGGTGTAAGATTGAAGAAGTGAATGGTCAATGTACATTATGCATATGCAAGTATATAAATATGATATGGGATTCTTTTTATAATAGATCCAACAACACTGAGTTAAACAATCAAGTAGACAAGTAAATAAATAATATTTTTGATTAAGATGCCTAACTGATTTTGTAATTGTATGAGATGGACATATTGTATTGGTTAGACAAGAATAAAATTAGGATAGTGATGTAACACAAAGTTCATATAATTCATCTCACTTTATAATTTATATATTATTAATATTGATAATTAATAAATATAAATATAAATATAAATATATTAATAATAATAATAATAATACTTTTAATACTATATAACAATAATAATATTAATAACAATACTTGTAAAAATTTAATTTCATATTTATATATAACAAAATAATAATAATAATGCAAATATTAATATTATCATTTAAAATGAAGTAATGTTAATAATATAACTTTTATAATTTAACTTGTACTTGATTTAATTATTAATATTAAATATTAACGCATATTTAATATTCATATATTTTATATATTACAATATACATACAAAAATTAATTATGTGTATGTTCATATACATATATATTTATTTTTTATAGTAACTACATTATTTTATATACTACTTTACATCTTCAACTCAAATGATTAAATTTGTAATTCATTTTACATATTTAATTTAAATTATATTTTATTACTTCTATTTATTATACATCCTTATATTTACACATATATATATATATATATATATATATATATATATATATATATATATATATATATATATATATTAGTTTACAATTAATTGTTCGTGAATCAACGGGATAGTCAAAGGTTAATTGTTTACATGAACACAGTTCAAAGTTTTTGAAACTGAATTTAATAGACTTTGCTTATCATGTCGAAACTATATAAAGATTAAGTTTAAATTTGGTCGGAAATCCTCGGGTCATCACAGTACCTACCCGTTAAAGAAATTTCGTCCCGAAATTTGAGTGAGGTGGTCATGGCTAATAATAAAAATGTTTTCATGGCCAATATGAGTTGGTAATTAGAGGTTTATCATCATTGAAATATAATGATAAAATAATTCGATTATTCTAAGAATACGAATGAAGCTATCGTAAAAGAGTGAATTGAAGGAAATAAGATTTTTCTTAGCTTTTGACGTAAACAGGGTTGAATTCCGGAATTCAAGGGATTTATAGAAAATCTCTGAAATCGAAAAGATTTGATTCTTCTGCGAATAAGGAAATTTAGATTTCTATAATTAAATACGGTGATCTGCCTCGATTCCTTTGTCTGATATTTTCACTATAAATTTTACCTTTTCCGTTCCATTAATCTTCACCACTTCAATACTCAATTTCCAAATTCAAAAGATCATGAAATGCTTAATCCAGTTCTGATCCTTGTCCTTATTCTGATCATCGCAACAATCATTCTCTTTTTCCAACTTCCACCGGAGGAATCCGTTTATTTCTACCATGTTTTAGGGATTATTGTATTTATAATCCTCCCGTGTCTTTATATTGCTATACGCACTGATATCCACGGTTTGTAGTTTCGGTGTTGTTGTTGGGCTTTATATTTTCTCCTATATTTTGGAGCTCTTTACCTTTTTATTATTCTCCCGACCTCTAGTAAAGCGAGTAATGGTCCAGTATTTGTAAGTATGGAATTTCGAATAAACATCGTGTTCTAAATAAGAACTAATGTATTAGCACGATTTGATTTATCAAATTACCAGATTCACTGAGAATAGAACTATCAAGAAAATACTTTCTTGATATGTTCAGAAGTTAAGCATAATGAAAGAGTTATGTAACATGGCATGTGATGACATTAGGATCTGTGAATCATCACGTCTCATTAGAAACTCAGCATGACTTACTGTAATATAATCACGTTGATCAAGTGTCATTATATTATACTAACTCATGCATCAGTTCCCAACATTACTTCAATAACATTCATATTTTAAGTTCGAAAGTTTACAGAATATAGAAACTAACAGTTTCTATATGATGTAATACTGATAGCACGAAGAGATTAATGATTTCAGATAAGAATAGTTATAAAAATATCTCCAGAAATATGGAGGATATTTATAATGAAAGATACGATAATATCTCGAAATATCTAAGATCAGCGGGTGATATAAACTATTTTCTGCAAGGGTTTAGAGTAAGGAGCAAGATATTCACTAAAGACTTTAGTAGTCATTGAATCATTTGGATTCTTTGAAGTCAAACTTATTCTTTGTGATTTGTCCACGGCTTGCTTCATAGTTTCGCATAATCTGCTTTTCGGTACTAAATTTTTCTATTGAATGTTTCCATTATAATGATACACAGGAAGCACGAAGAGGTATATAATTTCGGACGAGAATATTTATGAAAATATCCTCAGAAATATCGAAGATATTGATGATGATATTTTGGAATTTCTAAGTTCGATGGTTGATAAGGAAAAATTTTCCGCAAGATTTTAACATGACTTCGGAGCAAGATATTCTCTAAAGATTTCAACAGATCCATAATTACCTGGATTCTTTGAATATAGGGTATGGTCTTTGTATTTGTCCTTGGTCTCCTTCGTGGTTAGATCAATCTGTTTTCCAGTTCCAACTCTTCTGAGCTTTTCCAACGTTCTATTCTTTATCATCAAACTTCCGATGATTAAGGTCGTTTACAGTTTTTTTTTTTATGTTGCTTCATTCAACTTTTCACAATTCAGAGTATTAGTTTGCAGACTGGGTGCTTTTCAAAATTTCAGAATGGAAGATCATTATTCTAAAAGATAAATGTTATACATATAACTGTTGATGTAGATATGCTGTGCGTTTTCAAAGTACTGATTGTTGATTCCCGATAATTGGTATGACAATTCTCGTTACAAGATGCGGATGAGTATATGATAGGGTTTCAATAAATAAATATAATGATTTATCGGAGAGATTTAAACCAATAAGCAACGAGGTTGCTGGTACGTCTGCTGGTAATATGATGGAATATAAAAAGTTCCCCGGTAACAATAAAAGAGTACACATATATATCAAGGTTACAATAAGGCTGTTTCGAACGAAAAATCGAAGTTGACTTGCTGGAGCTGTGACAAAATTGGCTAATTGGGAAAGAGATTGCAAAGTTATTTTCGGTAATAATAACGCTAAAGGAATTAGCACAGCTATGCGTTAAACGTTTATTCAGTTTTCGAGAGTTTTTAGGTGCATAGCTATACGCATCAATCTTTTCTTTCTGTAGATGAAGTGTGGTTGGTTCATCCTCTCGATTGAGGTGTTTTCAAGAATCATGAATGGTTTGAACGCAGATTGGAATCGTCAAGATACAACTGAGGTTTAAGATGAAATTAAGTGGCAGACTTGAAGTATTGTTTAGTTTCATATGTTATAATCAATATTTTAATTCATTTTAATTGTCCACTGTTGGTAGTCCTCAGTTCATTAATCCGCAGTTAGCTAGGATTTTGTTAGTGTGGATTCTTAACAAAATTTCTCATAGTTAATTAGTCTGTTTCTAAAAAATTTTATTTTGTCATATGTTTTCTTCATTATGCCACTTGTTGGATTCTGATAGGTCAAAATCCGAATATGAAATTGAATAAAAATGGTTATTCTTGTGTGAACGGATACGAATATTGGTGGTTGTAAGTAAGATAGTAAATGACTGTTGAATCAGATTCGAAGAATGTACAGTATAACATGTTAATATGAAAGTTAAATATTTCCTCGGATGTTACCTACCCGTTAAAATATTTTCACCATTAACAGTTTGTACGAAAGAATTTTTCAATTACAATTATTATGAAAATATATATACATATATATTTGCTTTAGATGTAATTATGAATTTAATGAGTCAATATGATATTAACCTCATTTGATTTACCGTTAGAACTAGAATATCTATAATCTCTAAAACATTGAAGATTACATAATCGTCATGTCGAACGAAGATAAATGAGGTAGAACGATTCGTAGAACGATGATTATGCTTGAGGTACATAATGAGATGTTGAGGCGTGTTTTGTTGAAACTTGAGTTGTTGGTGGTACTGATATTGATGTTGGTGGTACTGTTGGTGCCGGTGATGTTGCTGAAGCTGGTACATTTTGCACCATATTCTCCGAATTGATAATTCAAGCGCGAAGTTCATTGACTTATTATTCCAGGATGATTGTCGATCTGAACGAGCGGATGAATAAGGTTCAGAATTGTGGATAGAATATAATCTTGTCGAGTTACTCTGGAAATGAGATTGAAAATGGTGTCTCGAACAGGTTCGCCGGTAAACGCTTCAGGTTCATTGTCAAGAGGTGAATTCGGTTGGTGGAAGGGATCGCCTTCTTCGCGTCTCCATTGTTTAAGTCGACTACAAACTCATCAAATGAATTGGGAATGGCTGATTGATTGATTCATTCCGATGACACCGCTTTTGGAATTTAGGTGAATATCCCTGTCGGAATAGCTGTCGGAATACTCATCGGAATAGCTATCGAAATCTGTGGGACTCGAACTGGTTGTGGGATTCATCTCGTACGATCAGATGAAGGATTTTTGATAAGAAATAGATTATAGGATGTAGATTAGTACCCTGCAATACATAATTTACATATGCATATGTAATACTAAAATCTCATAAGTTACGGAGGAATCTACGGAAGCTGTCAGGTAAAGATAACAATAACAGATACGCTAAGATATGAATTAGCAGATACGCTAAGATATGAATTAGTAGATACGCTAAGATATGAATTTTGTCTATACATTATTCATGCAGTCATTGCAATTAGATGTGTCTAGACTAAGAATAATAAGCAGGTAATTTATTAAGGATGATAAACAAATGATTTCTGACAAAATGATAAGCAAAACTTTTGACATGCAGACACGGTCGAAGTCCAGACTCACTAATGCATCCTAATGACTTATCAGTTAGACACACTAATGCAGACCCGGTTCACTAAGACCACCGCTCTGATACCAACTGTGAAGACCCGTCCTAATCCATCCGGACGAAGTCCATATCGACTATAAACGATTCATAACAGTTGATTACATTGCGAGGTACTTGACCTCTATATGATACATTTTACAAACATTGCATTCGTTTTTGAAAAGGTTATATTTCATTACATCGAAAGTTGACGGCATGCATACCATTTTATAATATCTAACTATAATTGACTTAATAATAATCTTGATGAACTCAACGACTCGAATGCAACGTCTTTTGAAATATGCCATGAATGACTCCAAGTAATGTCCTTAAAATGAGCAAATGCACAGCGAAAGATTTATTGCATACCTGAGAGTAAACATGCTTTCAAGTGTCAACCAAAAGGTTGGTGAGTTCATTAGTTTAACATAAATCATTTCATAATTTTAATAGACCACAAGATTTCATATTTCCATTTCTCATAAACATACGTCCCATGCATAGAGACAAAATATCATTCGTATGGATTGAACACCTGGTAATCGACATTAACAATATGCATATAAGAATATCCCCATCATTCCGGGATCCTCCTTCGGACATGATATAAATTTCGAAGTACTAAAGCATCCGGTACTTTGGATGGGGTTTGTTAGGCCCAATAGATCTATCTTTAGGATTCGCGTCAATTAGGGTGTCTGTTCCCTAATTCTTAGATTACCAGACTTAATAAAAAGGGGCATATTCGATTTCGATAATTCAACCATAGAATGTAGTTTCACGTACTTGTGTCTATTTTGTAAATCATTTATAAAAGCAGCGCATGTATTCTCAGTCCCAAAAATATATATTGCAAAAGCATTTAAAAAGGGAGCAAATGAAACTCACGCATATAAATATTGTAAAATAGTTAGAAAAGCATTTGCATGTATTCTCAGCCCAAAAATGTATATAAAAAGGGAATAATGAAAATCACGCATATAAATATTGTAAAGCAGTTAATAAAGCATTTTGCATGTATTCTCAGCCCAAAAATGTAATGAGTAAAAAGGGACAAATGAAACTCACATACTGTATTTTGTAGTAAAAATACATATGACAATACTGAACAATGCAGGGTTGGCCTCAGATTCACGAACCTATATCATTTGTAGATATATTAATATATATAATCGTAATCGAATAAGTTATATATTAATATATATATTATTTCAATTGATTATATTTTTATATCTATATATTTTTATATATGTTTTATATAAGTATTTTAATAACAAGTTTTTCTTGTAATAATAATAATAATAATAATAATAATAGTAATAATATTAGTGTTAAAAGTTATAATAATAATAATAATAATAATAATAATAATAATAATAATAATAATAATAATAATAATAATAATAATAATAATAATAATAATAATGATGATGATAAAATGATACTAATTTTGATAAACTCGTTATAATTCTTAATAATAATAGTAATAATAATCTCCATAGTAAATTGATAATTTTGACAAAAATGTTAATTTCAATGGTGGTACTGATTTTAACAAAAACTGTAACTTTAACAATAATGATACATTTAGTAATAATGATAATGATAATAATAATAATAATAATTCCATTACTTTTATTAATAATAATAATACATATATTATTAATACTAATAATAAAAATGATATTAATTATAATACTTATGATGATAATAATAGTAATAGACATGATACTGATAGTTATGATAATAATAATAATTACATTACCAATTATACTACTAGTAATAATAATAATAATAATACTTATAACAATAATCACCATAATGGAATTTATAAGTATAAATGCTAACTAATACATATAATAATAGTACTAATTAGTGTTCTATAACTAAATATTAATAACAATTATAATAATTCTGATAATAACAACGATAATTATAATACATGCAATAACACTAAATAATAATAATTACATCAATAATAATAATAATAGTAATAATATTAATAATAATAATAATAATAATAATAATAATAATAATAATAATAATAATAATAATAATAATAATAATAATATTGAAGAAATATAAATATAAATGTGTATACCCTTTTTAAAGCTTTCCTAAAAAGAATAGCCCACGACAAGGCTCGAACCCGCGACCTCTTGCTTACACACAAACACACCAACCATCAAACCACACTTGCTTTCTTGAATTAATTCATAACCCCACATACTTAATCTGATTTGAGGAGCCCAACAACCATTCCTAAGCCCATCAGAACATTCGATTACGGCCCAGTTAAAAAAATTAGTGGGTATCGTAAGCCTTAACAAATAAAAGGGGAAGCAGTCGACACTTAACCTAGAAGTGTTTTATTAGGGTTCCTCCAAGAAGAGAAAAACAATAGATCGAGTATAGCAGTAGCAAAAAACGCAGGAAGATGGTAGATGGTATCATCTTTACACAATCTATCAACAATCATCATCATCTTTAACCGGTCAATCGAGCAGCAGCCGTCGATGAATTTCAGATCATCAATTCCTCATCATCAGTCTTCTTCTTCATCGAAAATCATCATCCTTTTACATTTGATCAATTCATTGATAAATCAATTATCTCAGGTACGTAACCGATTCAATGCTAATTCTACTAATTTCTTAAAACCCCTCGTTATTTTCTGTATACCTATATATTCGAACAAAATTATTAATTTAAGATGTTCTTGATGAATTTGATGATGTTGGATCTCGGATTTGATTGAATATAAACAAAAAACGGTGGTAGCAGCAAAACATAATATACGTTGTAACAGCAGCAGGTTCAGGTGATGGTTCTTGATTGATAACAAGCCATTAGCAGTGTTTTCGAATAAATTGGGTTTTCGTGGTGTTATGGATTGATTCATAACTTAACTTTAGAAATCGAAAGTGTTCTAGTTTGATAATTTGCAGGTGTAGCAGTAGTGATTGTAACTGAAAATAGAAACTTATTACAGTCAAGGTTTGGTTGTGATTTATAAAGTGTGATGTTTGTAATGTCAGAAATAGAACCATCGAACAATCAAATGGATTTTGCAGGTGTTTGATGATTAAGGTTTATGGTGTGCTCTGCAACGAAACCGAATACAGGATCACGATGTGCAGGTACAATGGTGTTGGTTTGATGACAGTTTTGAGTAGGAACAACAAGAACTGGTGGCACAATGGAGGTGACTCAAGTGAGTTTCTATAGACAAAAGTGGTTATTTGGATTATATTTATGATTTGATGATTTGATAACACGTACCGTGGTTAATCAGTGATATTAAATATGTGTTGCAGGTTCAATGGTGAGATTAGTTTGATGGTGTTTGTTTTATCTTCGATTAAAGACAGAAAAAATTGTAGTAGCAGCTGCAGAATTTGATGATGGATTTGCAGTGGGTTATGGACAAGAAGACAGCAACCAGTGCAATAACATTCGGTGATGGTTGTGGTGGTGTAAGGTGGTGGAGGATGGTGTTGCAAGGAGGGTGGTTCATGGGTTGCAAGATCATAATTGCCGAAGGTGTGGTGATCTTGTAGTGTGGGTGTAAGATTGAAGAAGTGAATGGTCAATGTACATTATGCATATGCAAGTATATAAATATGATATGGGATTCTTTTTATAATAGATCCAACAACACTGAGTTAAACAATCAAGTAGACAAGTAAATAAATAATATTTTTGATTAAGATGCCTAACTGATTTTGTAATTGTATGAGATGGACATATTGTATTGGTTAGACAAGAATAAAATTAGGATAGTGATGTAACACAAAGTTCATATAATTCATCTCACTTTATAATTTATATATTATTAATATTGATAATTAATAAATATAAATATAAATATAATAATAATAATAATAATAATACTTTTAATACTATATAACAATAATAATATTAATAACAATACTTGTAAAAATTTAATTTCATATTTATATATAACAAAATAATAATAATAATGCAAATATTAATATTATCATTTAAAATGAAGTAATGTTAATAATATAACTTTTATAATTTAACTTGTACTTGATTTAATTATTAATATTAAATATTAATGCATATTAAATATTCATATATTTTATATATTACAATATACATACAAAAATTAATTATGTGTATGTTCATATACATATATATTTATTTTTTATAGTAACTACATTATTTTATATACTACTTTACATCTTCAACTCAAATGATTAAATTTGTAATTCATTTTACATATTTAATTTAAATTATATTTTATTACTTCTATTTATTATACATCCTTATATTTACATACATATATATATATATATATATATATATATATATATATATATATATATATATATATATATATATATATATATATATATATATATATATATATATATATATATATATATATATATATATATATATATATATTAGTTTACAATTAATTGTTCGTGAATCAACGGGATAGTCAAAGGTTAATTGTTTACATGAACACAGTTCAAAGTTTTTGAAACTGAATTTAATAGACTTTGCTTATCATGTCGAAACTATATAAAGATTAAGTTTAAATTTGGTCGAAAATCCTCGGGTCATCACAGAAAATACGGCCATTTCAAGAAAGAATGTTATTCTAATAAGAATACGGGTGGTGCAAGCACGTCTGGTTCGGGAAATGGGTCTAAGGACCACGTTTCTAACCAAGGTCAGAATTCTGATTTTAATCTAAATTCTGTTCAGAATTATGTATCACATATTTCTGAGGCATTTTATGTGTAGGATGATAACATTGCTTGGTGGATTGATTCTGGTGCCACATGTCATGCTTGTAAGGATCGTTGCTGGTTCAAGACTTTCAAACCAGATAATGATGTGTTGTACATGGGCAACGAATCAGTCACTCCTGTTCTTGGTCGTGGGGATGTTGTTTTAGATTTTAGTTCTGGAAAAACTATTACTTTAAATAATGTTGTGTATGTACCCAGGTTGAGAAAGAATCTGATTTCCAATCCTATATTAAATAAGTGTGATTATAAACAAGTGTTAAAATCCGACAAGTATATCTTGTCGAAGGGTGGTATGTTTGTAGGATTTGGTTACTATAATAATGGTATGTTTATGTTGAATCTTAAGAATATCCATAATGTTGTTAATTCTGCTTGTATGATTAGTTCTAATGCAAATGAATCCTGTTTATGGCATGCAAGTTTAGGGCATGTACATTATAAAAGAATGTATGAAATGTCTAAAGATGATTTGATTCCTAATTTTGATATGAATTTGGAAAAATGTAAAACTTGCATGTTGAACAAAATCACTAAGACTCCATTTAAAGAAATAAACAGGACTTCTTTGCCTTTAGAACTAATTCACAGTGATTTATGTGATTTCCATGCTACACCTTCATTAGGTAATAAGAAATATGTGATCACATTTATAGATGATGCGTCTAGGTATTGCTATGTTTATCTTTTGCATGCTAAAGATGAAGCATTAGACAAATTTAAGATCTATAAAACTGAAGTAGAATTGCAACTAAATGGTTTAATTAAGACATTGCGTACTGATAGTGGTGGTGAGTATTATGATCTGGTATATTTTCAGTCCGTGGGGATCATACATCAAACTACAGCTCCTTATACACCACAGTAAAATGGTGTGGCTGAGAGGAAAAATAGAGCTCTCAAAGAAATGGTTAACTCCATGATGTCCTACTCTGGTTTGAGTGAGGGGTTTTAGGGAGAAGCCATGTTAACGGCTTGTTATATCTTGAATAGGGTTCCTAACAAGAGGGGTAAGACTACTCCTTATGAGCTTTGGTATAAGAAACGACCAAGCTTGCATTACTTACGAGTTTGGGGATGTCGAGCTGTTGTGAGACTACCCGAACCCAAAAGGAAGACTTTGGGTGAAAGAGGTATTGATTGTATTTTTATTGGATATGCTGAGCATTCCAAGGCCTATAGGTTCTTTGTGATAGAACCTAATGATTCTGTTTCGGTTAATACCGTTATAGAATCAAGAGACGCGATCTTTGACGAGTCTCGTTTTACATCGATTCCTAGACCAAAGGATGTTATTTCTCATTCACATGAGACTGTTCAAGAAGAACACGTGGAGGAAATTCCTAGTGTAACACCCGAACCTCGTAGGGGCACTAGAATTAGGACGCCCAAATCTTATGGTTCTGATTTTCAACTTTTCTTAGTTGAAGGATCTAGAGATCGTGTTCAATCTCAATTTTCTTACTGTTATAGTATAGAAGAGGATCCTAGAACCTTTGATGAGGCTATGAGGTCTCGTGATGTCGCTTTCTGGAAGGAAGCAATTCGCGATGAAATGGACTCTATTTTGGAGAATAATACTTGGGAGCTGACTGATTTGCCACCTGGGTGTAAACCTTTGGGTAACAAATGGATCTTCAAGAGGAAGATGAAATTTGATGGCACTATTGACAAGTTTAAAGCTAGATTGGTGATCCAAGGCTTTAGATAAAAGGAAGGTATTGATTATTTTGATACCTATGCTCCGGTTGCTCGTATCACTACTATTAGGTTATTGATATCACTTGCTGCGATTCATGACCTAGTAATCTGTCAAATGGATGTCAAAACAGTATTCTTAAATGGTGATTTGGAGGAGGAAGTGTATATGAAACAACCGGAAGGATTTGTTATTCCCGGGCAAGAGAATAAAGTGTGCAAGTTGATTAAATTGTTGTATGGGCTGAAACAAGCCCCGAAGTAGTGGCATTAAAAGTTTGATGATGTGGTATTGTCCAATGGTTTTCAACTAAACCAATCTGACAAATGTGTGTATAGCAAATTTGATCAATCTGGAAAAGGTGTGATCATTTGCTTGTATGTTGATGACATGTTGATCTTTGGTACTGACCAAGATCAAGTTGATCGAACAAAGAAGTTTTTGTCATCACAGTTTTCCATGAAAGATATGGGAGTAGCTGATGTGATTCTTGGAATAAGGATCAAGCGTGGTGAGAGGAGTATCTCGATTACGCAATCTCATTATATTGAGAAGATACTTAAAAGGTTTGAAGTTGATAACTGTTCACCTGTTAATGCTCCTGTTGATCGAAGTGTGAAGTTAGTGCCCAATGAGGGCAAGGCTGTGTCACCACTTGAATACTCTCGAGCTATTGGATGTTTAATGTATGCTATGACTAGCACATGACCCGATATTGCTTATGTCGTGGGAAAGTTGAGTAGATTTACTAGTAATCCCACTACTCTTCATTGGCATGCTATCATTAGAGTATTCAAGTATTTGCGAGGTACCATGGATTATGGTATTACTTATTCAGGTTTTCCTTCGGTTATAGAAGGATATTCGGATGCAAGTTGGATTACCAACGTCGAAGATCATTCATCTACTACAGGTTAGGTATTCCTACTTGGAGGAGGTGCTATATCGTGGGCTTCGAAGAAGTAAACGTGCATTACAAATTCGACTACGGAGTCAGAATTTGTTGCTTTGGCAGCAGCTGGTAAAGAGGCTGAGGGGTTGAGAAATCTGATTTATGAGATTCCTTTGTGACCAAAGCCGATATCTCCTATCTCAGTCCATTGTGACAGTTCATCTACTGTGTCTAAGGCATATAGTCATATGTACAATGGAAAGTCGCGACACTTAGGTCTTAGACATGGTATGATTCGTGAGTTGATCATGAATGGTGTGATATCCGTGGATTTTGTGAGATCTCAAGAAAACTTAGCGGATCATCTAACCAAAGCATTAGCCCGAGACTTAGTGCACAAGTCGGCTATTGGAGTGGGATTGAAGTCCACTGAAATCTTCCAAAGTAAGACACCCAATTCCCTTCTAGTAAAATGCTAGAAGCTGAATTTCAATGTGGAAAACTTACTTTCTGAAGATTGAAACACATAAGTATACTGATCCCAAGGTATGTGTTTAGACTGCAAGTTGAGGTAGGTTGAAGTTTATCTTCTTTACAGTTCTTTTGAAAAATTGCATATGCAGGTGCAAGATGTAGAAGAACTACCTATGTGAGCATGAAGTTTTGCCGCTTCAAGGGAGCTTTGGACTTAGCTGCCGATATGTTCACTGAAGGATAGGGACACATGGCTTATAAAAGTGTCAAGTGTGTATTAGATTAGTGTAAGAAACTGATGTGTGTATTACTCTCTCGTTTTCATATGGGTTGAAGGGTTTAATTTATGAAACACCCCAATTCTCGAATTCTAGATGATGTAATATACTAAGATGAAAATTTAATTTCTGAAACATTTTCATTTATGCACTGGTTTGTGTGTTTATTGATGTCATTTAGTAAATTAAGGATTACACTAAAATGGGGGGGGGGGGGGGGGGGGATTTGTTGGTGATTTTAGTGTCATCCAACTATCATTTTAGCTGATTGTGATTTACTAGAAAGCAGGAGTTGACTAGTGATACTTTAACATGGGTTCGGTGAGTGCGGAGTGCATGCCCATAAGAGTGAACTAGACACTCGCGCACGGTAATGGCAGGGGTCAAGGGGGCTGCGCCCCCTTGCGGGGTCCAAGGGGAAGCGCCCCTGGCGGGGTCCAAGGGGCAGAGCCATTCATTTGGTAACCGCCAAAACTGTTTTATATAATCAGTTTTGGGAAACTGCTTTCATATTATTATTCAATTTTTCACACAGAACGAACACACAAATCTATACACATAAATCGCGTTCTTCTTGTCTGGAAACAATTTGCATTTCCAGTCTTATCCCAATTGAAATTTCGTGTAACCCGAGACAAGGAGGGTCGAAATATTCAATTAGGAAAGTGTTTCACGATTCTAGAAATATCCGGATTATCTGTTTACATACCCTGTTTCTAACAGAAATCAAATTTGACTTTTTGGTCAAAAGGCTTATAAAAGGACTTACATTGGCACCACGAACAGAATTTGGAATCTTTCTTGAAAGAACAAGAGCCAAATGGAGAAATAGATTATGCCTGTTGAAAAGGTGAAAATATGAAATGTATGTATAAACATATTCTTTGAGAAGTTGAAACCATACAAAGGAGTTATATATATGGTAATTAAATCATACGGCATAACAAGTGCACCTAGTAGTGCAATGGCATCACCAGTCGCACCATGGCCGCTAAGTTTCGGAATAAACATTCCCTTTAGCACATCTGTAGCCGGTGGTTTCACATAACTCATTTCTCCAAAGAAACAACCAGCCATCACGAAAACTAGAACCGCTATCCTAGTTCTAGCTTCCTCACCTACACATATTGGTGCATGTATATAAGTAATAAAGTGTAATCTCATTGATCTAAACGAATAAATAACTGAAGTCTTGACTACTCCGGATTATAAGATGAAGGACGTCCGTATATAAGTAATAAAGTTTGATCTAATTGATCAAAACAAGTAAATAAATGAATATTTTGCAGCTCGTGGGGATCGAACCCCCGACCTCCCTTATGGGAAGTCGGGTCATCACCAGTACACTAACACCTTGAGGTTACACGAACTGGAACATAAGATTTCAATTTACTCTGTCATCAATGAATCTCATATGGTACTTAAAGACATTCATATAAAAATAAATGGAGCCTTGTAGGCCTTGAAATAAATATAAAATAGATAAATTAAAGGAAACTAACCCCATATATTTGGAGACCGAGTAGGAGAAGGGTGCTAAAACCAGTGAGAAGGACTCCAACCCAAACTGGAATCTTGAATAAGATATTCAGCGCAAAAGCCGTCCCAATCACTGCCAACATCAAAGTTAAACAATCACAAATAAACAGAAAAATAAATAACAACATGAATATGATTAAACACTAGATGCCATAGTTTATAAATGGTTAATTGTTAAAAATATGTCATATCTAAGTTAAAAAACCAATTATACCTTCAGGAATATCAGCTGCAATGACTGCAACCTCAGCTAGCAACCATAAACAATACTTCACAAATGTTGGATATTCAGCCTTACATAACTCTGATAGATGCTTGCCTGAATAACAATTTAACCTCATTATCTTTAGATATATATCTATATCTATATTTTTTTATTATTTCTACATTAAATTCATTAACTTGTAGAATAAATTTTGATAGAACTTACCAGTGCTTACGCCTAAATTTGCTGCAGAGATTGAATAACAAGTGCAAAGATCAACCCAATTAAGATCACCCAAAGTAACTGAAAGTATATAATACTTTTCTAAAATCAAAATGTGTTGGAACTCATTCAATGATCAATCAGAAAACACTTTATTTATCAAATTAAAGTATGTATTCATGTTTTTATATATTTTATAATAACATTACGTAACCTCGTATCTGTGGTTCGCCCCTGCTTGTAAATCAGTTTCCACTGCATACAAAAATCATGATCAACATAAGAACAGACCATATAAAATAAGAACTGATCGAGATATATATCAAGCGTTCAAGAAAAACTTACAGTTGCCAGGATCAAGATAAGCCAGTGAAACTAAAAAACCAGGACCAACAAACGAAAGGAAAGTTCTCCATCCAGGTTTCTAAGAATTATCATTTACGAAAAAATAAGAAAAAGTTATGTTCAATTTAGTTAAATAATAGGATTTACAATAATATTTCTTAGAACTCACATAAGCTAGAACATATACAATGCAATAAACAAAAACTAGATTATGTTACAGGTAAAGGGAATTGAGCCTGCAAATTTATAGTTTTGTAATAATCTAGGAATGATAAAAAAAAACCTGATGAGGGTTCATGTCTTGATGATCATAGTCTTTGCTGTTAACATCTGTAGGAGATGTGATCTCACTCACATCAACGGCTGAAATGCGGTTACTTCCTCCGATAATTCTGGGTTCATTTTGTATCCCTGCCATTGATACGATCTTAACTTGTGGCATGCTTCTTTATTGAAATAACTAAGATGAAGTAATTTGGGGACTAAAGGTTTGAGTTAAATGTCATATTTATAGGTGAGGTTCAAATGTTTACCGTAATTTTGGAGTAACAATATTAAATTATTGTGGTTTTAATTAGTTAAGTTTTATGGGTTCATGGTTAAAAGAATGGCCAATGCCGTTTACGAGATGACATGACTTTATATTTGTTTTGTTATTCGTTCGTTAACTTAATATGCAATGCAATTTTAACGTCTATGTAAGGGACTTAAAATGGACCTTTAAAACAGATTAAAATTAAACTAAAATATATTTATTTGTTTTGACTCGGTTGTTAGGACGTACGAGTACTTGGATCACTTCAATCTTTGGTATCTTTGAAATGAATCTTCTTGGCCGAAGGGAAGTGGGACCGCCATAGTATAGTATAGATATTATTGGTAAATGTGGAGACCATACAAATGCAGTTTTTCAGTAATCTATTGAGAACAGTGTTTGTGTTTAGTTGTTATTCGGTCTTTATAATAAAGCACGAGTGTGAATGTTGAGTTCCTAGGTCATTAGATGTATTCAAGGGAGGTAGAATACATATTTCTGAACGTTTGATTCGCCAGTATCTTTTTTGAAAAAGCTTTTATAAAATCACCAGACCCAGAAAGAGCTTACAAAAAGAAACTTGACCCACCGGCAAGGAGCAGGCCGAACCAAACACCACCAATAAAGCAATTAGATACAGAAGCTAACTTACAACATTAAAAACCAAAAAAAAAAAAAAAAAAACCAAAAGTTTTGAAAATTTCCACATCCTACACCTTCAGCTCATTGACAGCTTCCTAAGATTTTTCTTCCAGGCCTACATGAAAATCGCCCATTTCTTCTTTCGATTTATTATCCAAAGGTGGGTGAGGATTTTTGTATAGTAGCAAGAATATCCTCTTTTAAAATAGCTATTCGACGATCCACTTAATTGTACACCAACTTGTTTCTTCATTTTCCGTATGGACCAAATATAAATATAAAATATAAATATAGTAAATATTTAGGGCAATTGTAGGGCCACAAAGGATTTATAGAAGGGTCAATCACCAAAATACCCATTTTTTTGGTCTTTTCTGAGCTGGTACCCAAAAAAAAAAAACCTTGACAAAATGCCCGCGCAAGGCGCAAGAGACCTTGCGACCTTGCGACTTGCGTCCTTGCGCCTTGCGTCCTTGTGTTAAAAAATTAGGTCAAATATAGAAATCAGACACCACATACACACACACACCCCGACACTCAGCTCTTGCGACCACTTTGCGACCGACGGCGATTACAAAGAACCTTGCACTTGCGACCCCCTTGCGACCCGTCTACCCTTGCGACCTTTCTTCTGAGACTCACCACATCACCACCACCACCACCACCATCGCCAGCACCACCGCCATCAGTACATCTCACCACCATTACCATCACCGTCTCCATTAGCATCACCATCACCACCACGATTGAGAAAAAGGAAGAGAAAAAAAACCGACAAAAAACGTGATCAATATGTCACAAGAACAGGTAAGTGTTTCCTTTCAACTATCTCCGTTCGATTACTCCATTTCTATGTCGAAAATGATATATAATTTTTGTTGCACACCAAGTGTTCGATGAAATGCTTCAACGAGCTTGGTGATGCAAAACTCACTTATAATGTTGCTAGATTTGTTAAAGTTACAGTATTTGGAAGCTAACATTTTATAAAAACTGGAACACGATTGTTTTAGGGCTTAAAACTAGAATCTGGTATAGGCGCAAGGAAAGTCTTGCGTCCTTGCGTTTTGTCCGTAGTAGCTGGCGCAAGGCACGTCTTGCGTCCTTGCGCCTGTGTGATACACGAGACGCAAGGTGAGACTTGCGTCCTTGCGCCTGTATTTTTCTTCTGAAAAACTGTCTGTTTCAGGGATATGTTGAGGCGAAGTTGACGATGAAGAATATGCTTAATGTTATACCTCAACTAAAGGCATCAATGCTTAATGCTTAATGTTATACCTTCTTGCGGCCTTGCGCCTCGTATTTAGAAGCAGGCGCAAGGTGATTCTTGCGTCTTTGCGCCTTTTTATTAAGCAGGCGCAAGGTTCTTCTTGCGTCCTTGCGCCTATTTTTGAAACATACGCAAGGTTCATCTTGCGACCTTGCGCCACAAAATTTTTATTATTCTTGTAACACTAGCTTGTGCATTCAATATTATAACATATGAAGTAACACACGAAACCACATCATAAAATACTAATTAAAAAATATTACAACAATGGAAGACATCACACCTTAATTTGTTCCTGAAAATAAACGTATTCTAGGAACTAATTACTACCTAAATTGTACGTTGGATAAAACTGAGATTGATAAGCTTGAGATGGTTCGACTGTCTCTTTCGCCTTCGAGGTTGTGTTTCTTGCCCGTTGAGAAGTTGATTCACCTGTTCGGTCATAAGCAGCTGGGCATGTTGATCGAGAATGACCTGGTTCTTTGCAACGACTACAAGTTCTTACTTTTTTTGAAGTTTCTTCACCTTTTGAAGGAATGCGTTTTTTACCTTTAGGACGTCCAGGTTGTCTTTTCTTTAGAACTGGGGGGTGTACAAGTTGCAAAATCCCGGGAACCGGATCCGACCATTCAGACCGATGGGGGAGAGGAAGAATGTGTTCGGAATACGTATTTATGTATGTTTGCGTGCTGAACCAATGTGATACATAACAACTAATATCCTCCACTCCGAAGTGTCGTGCTGATGAAATCACATGACCGCAGGGTATGCCTGATAATTGCCATTGACCACATGAACAAGTTCTATCTTGTAGATTAACCAACCCATTTTTTCGTCCATCATGTACCTCTATTAGATCATTTGTCGATGGAAATGCTCGCCATCTTCTTGATTTGTCCGTCCTCTTAGCTAGCTTACGTTCAACATATGGAGTAACCGGTGAAGTAAGACTAACTGATTTGTTGCGATGTTTGAAATACCAATCCTGTATTGAACAACGAAAAAATTCGAACAACATGCAAACGGGTAGTTTACGAGCATGTATTGATAGAGAGTTTATAGACTCTACACTGTTGCTTGTAAGGTATGAATACCTAATATGAGTAGATTGACTTCTGGACCATCTATTGATACCATCCTCACATAGAACTTTATAAGACGCTTTCAATCTCCTTCGAAATACATCCAGATGATCATGAAAATCCGACGCACAGTACGCCTTAACCATTTTCCAAAAGTGCCATTCGAAGAATTTCATCTTGTTGGATTTAGTTTTGATGTTCATGAATAAATGACGTGCACAATGAGCGTGAAACGCTTCCGGAAACACGTTTGCAATGCCGTGTGCTATTGAAGCAGCACGATCAGAAATAAAAGTAATCTCTGACATACGATCAACCATACCATAACTCATTAAATGATCTCTTAGGTTACCAAAAAACCATGACCAAACACTGTTTGTCTCGCCTTCACCAATTCCATAAGCCAATGGCAAAATTCCATTATTGCCATCCATCGCAACAGCAACTAAATTAGTACCCAGGTACCCACCCTTTAAATGTGCAGCATCGACGATGATTATCGGGCGGACATGTTGCACAAATGATCGAATCTGCATGAAATTTTCACAGTAAATCAAATATTATTAATAAAGACCTCATACACCATACGCAAGGCGCAAGGTTTTTATTGCGTCATTGCGTATTAGTTGGCGCAAGGTGACCCTTGCGCCTTTGCGTATGGTGTACATATTAAAAGGTGGTTTTTGCTAAAATATATTTACTTACAACTACTCCAATGGACATGTAACACATCACAAATTTATTTTCTTTATCGGTAACCAAATTGGTGATGGTCCCCGGGTTGTGGATCTTAAGGTTATGAAGGTAAATTGGAAGCATTCTAAAGGAGTCATCACTACTGCCACGTAACATCTCTATTGCTTGACACTTGGCCCTCCATGCTTGATTGTATGATACACTCACTCTAAACCGATTAGCTACATCATCACGTATATCTTTTGGTTTATACTCTCGATTAGCAGCCTTGAACGAATCCATAAGAATACTACCCAACACCTTTTTAGTAGCATGTTTATTGTTTCCCATAATTTGTGTGCGTGAGCAAGTGTGTACGTCATGCAACTTTTTAACCATAAAGTTTTCAGTGTGTCTTATTTTGTATGCACTACATTTCCACTCACAATTTGGCAACACACATTTAGCGGTGTACCGAGATTTGTCTGACTTTACAGGCTTTATTTGAAAGTTTTCTTCAAGGCATTTTGTAAATAGCTGGTTTAGGAATTCTTCCTTGTTCGAAAACGTTTGACGAACTTTGACCAAATCAGATACCTGATACGTGGTTGGAATTGGGGTCGTAAATTCTGGGTTTTCTTCATCTTGCTGACTGTGTAGAGTTGGCATATTCCAGAATACATCTTGTTTTTCTTCATCTTCTTCATCTTCATCTTCCTCATCACTTGCTTCATCCGATTCACTAGACCCAACAACAGGTATAAACGGGTTCTCTATTTTTTTTATTTTACACACGTTCTCGGCGCCATGGTTGAAGAAGTCAAATTCTTCTGTGTTTGGAGGTGGTATTTCAGCCTGTTTTTCTTCCGAATAGTGTGTTTCGAGGTTTGGTTCGGAATTGTGTATTTCATCCTGTTCTTTTTGCAGATGGTGAGTTTGTTTGTTTGGTTGAGACTCGAGAATCCGGAGGTTTTGTTGGAGATGGTGTGTTTGTGGATTTTGTTGGGGCTGGTGTGTTTGTGAATTTTGTCCGGGTTGAAGCATTCTAACTTTGTCGACAACATAAATATCAATAGGCTCGTTTGTGACAGCGTGTTTTAAAAACTCAAAAAAATCTTCATGATCATCAGTAATATCAAAAATATGATTATTATCAATATATCTTAGCGAAACAGGTGCATTAGGTGGCAATTCAATTTTTTTGAGAATTTTCCTTAACAATACTCTTCGATTTATTGGTTTTTGTGGAGCAAGTGGTAGTTTTAATCTGGTTCTAAAACAGTCAAGAGGCAGATACATAGGTATGTTGTTAACAAATTCAAAATTACCTCCACAACATACATGAACAACAAATGCTTCATCATTACTACAGCTCATTAAGACACAAATTAGTGAAAAAATAGATAAAAGTTGGTACCTTAACGATGCTCTAATGACTTGATCTTTTTGAAAATGAAGTAAAATAAAATTATTAATCTGGAGTTCTAGCCTCATTAAATAGACAGGTACATAATCTTATCCGTAAAGGTACAAAGAATCCAAAAAAATCTTATCCAGAAATCAGGAAAAATCCATTCTGATAAGGCGCAAGGCGCAAGGACGCAAGGACGCAAGCCCTTATCCTTGCGCCTTGCGTTTACACGCAAAGGCGCAAGCCGCAAGGTCGCAAGGTCTAAAGATACTTGCGCCTTGCGCGGGCAAATTCTCAAAAAAAAAAAGGGGGTTCCAGCTCAGAAAAGGCCAAAAAAATGGGTATTTTGGTGATTGACCCTTTATAGAATGATTCCTAAACTTGGCCCAAATATAGCCCAGTTGAGTGAATTGGTTCAAATCTCACCAAATGGGATTTTCTCATGCATTAAAAATCATTCCATCATAAGTGAGATAATCGCGGTATAACTTCCGATAATAAATATTTAACGAGTGGAATTAAGCTTGCGCTGGAGTTATGGAGTATTACATAAGGTGATAAAAAAACATGATGCTTAAGTTTATTATCAAAAACATTATACTATACTTGTCGAGGAAACTCGAAACTTACATAACCTTTCTTTTCCCTAAATTGTCACATTGACAGTTATTTATTGTATCCCCCATAATCTAAAAGATTGTAAACATCATACATTTCATTATATATATATATATATATATATATATATATATATATATATATATATATATATATATATATATATATATAGGGGCAGGATCAATGGGGAAGTAACCAATCGGGAGGAAGCGGAGGGAAACAAATATTTTTTTTTTCATTTTTTTTTTTGGATTTTTTTTTCCGGCATCAAGATCACACGAAAATATGAACATTTAGAAGAAACACTTCGTGATGAATGTTATTATTTAGGCGGGAAAATGATCGACAAAAATAACATTAAAGATAATATTGTTCGTGAAGAATATGAACGTTTTTTTCCATGTTTTGTGAAGTAAAATTTAGCCCGATTTAGAGTTTAGGGTTTAGGGTTTAGGGTTTGGTGTTTTGGGTTTATTCCATAAACCCAAAACACCAAACCCTAAACCCTAAACCCTAAACTCTAAACCGTTCGTGTTAAAAACTCAATCTAAATCCTAAATCTAAACCCTAAATCTAAACCCTAAACCCTAATATCTAAACCCTAATATCTAAACCCTAATATCTAAACCCCAATAGCTAAAACCTCAAAATACGCTCGAAAAACACGATAATTGTTATATATTACTTCTTCGAGCGTTTTCCCGCAAAAATAAAAATATTTATCACAAAGTGTCTCTACTAAATGTTCATATTTTCATCTCATCTATAATGTTCGTGAACAAAGTTTTTTCAAAAAACGGAAAAAAAAAAAAATTTGCTTCCTCCCGAATGGTTACTTCTCTCTTGATCCTACCCCTATATATATATATATATATATATATATATATATATATATATATATATATATATATATATATATATATATAATTGTCACATTGACAGTTATTTATTGTATCCCCCATAATCTAAAAGATTGTAAACATCATACATTTCATTATATATATATATATATATATATATATATATATATATATATATATATATATATATATATATATATATATATAGGGGTAGGATCAAGAGGGAAGTAACTAATCGGGGGGAAGCGAGGGAAGCAAAAACTTTTTTTTTTTCGTTTTTTTGAAAAAACTTTGTTCACGAACATTATAGATGGTATGAAAATATGAACATTTAGTAGAGACACTTTGTGATAAATGTTTTTATTTTGGCGGGAAAACGCTCGAAGAAGCAATATATAACAATTATCGTGTTTTTCGACCGTATGTGGGTTTATAGGGTTTAGATATTAGGGTTTAGAAATTTAGGGTTTAGGGTTTAAATTTAGGGTTTAGATTTAGGATTTAGATTGAGTTTTTAACACGAACGGTTTAGAGTTTAGGGTTTAGAGTTTAGGGTTTGGTGTTTTGGGTTTATGGAATAAACCCAAAACACCAAACCCTAAACCCTAAATCCTAAACTCTAAATCGGGCTAAATTTTACTTCACAAAACATGAAAAAAAAAACGTTCATATTCTTCACGAACAATATTATCTTGAATGTTATTTTTGTCGATCGTTTTCCCGCCTAAATAATAACATTCATCACGAAGTGTCTCTTCTAAATGTTCATATTTTCGTGTGATCTTGATGCCGGAAAAAAAAAATTCCAAAAAAACGAAAAAAATAAATAAATTTTGCTTCCCCCCGCTTTCCCCCGATTGGTTACTTCCCCATTGATCCTGCCCATATATATATATATATATATATATATATATATATATATATATATATATATATATATATATATATATATATATATATATATATATATATATAATGAAATGTATGATGTTTACAATCTTTTAGATTATGGGGGATACAATAAATAACTGTCAATGTGACAATTTATATATATATATATATATATATATATATATATATATATATATATATATATATATATAGGTGCAGGATCAATGGGGAAGTAACCAATCGGGGGGAAGCGGGGGAAGCAAATTTTATTTATTTTTTTCGTTTTTTTTTGAAATTTTTTTTCCGGCATCAAGATCACACGAAAATATGAACATTTAGAAAAGACACTTCGTGATGAATGTTATTATTTTGGCGGGAAAACGATCGACAAAAATAACATTCAAGATAATATTGTTCGTGAAGAATGTTAACATTTTTTTTTCATGTTTTGTGAAGTAAAATTTAGCCCGATTTAGAGTTTAGGGTTTAGGGTTTAGGGTTTGGTGTTTTGGGTTTATAACACCAAACCCTAAACCCTAAACCCTAAACTCTAAACCGTTCGTGTTAAAAACTCAATCTAAATCCTAAATCTAAACCCTAAATCTAAACCCTAAACCCTAAAATTCTAAACCCTAATATCTAAACCCTATAAACCCTAATATCTAAACCCCAATAGCTAAAACCTCAACGTACGCTCGAAAAACACGATAATTGTTATATATTACTTCTTCGAGCATTTTCCCGCCAAAATAAAAATATTTATCACAAAGTGTCTCTACTAAATGTTCATATTTTCATCCCATCTATAATGTTCGTGAACAGAGTTTTTTCAAAAAACGAAAAAAAAAGTTTTTGCTTCCCCTCGATTGGTTACTTCCCTCTTGATCCTACCACTATATATATATATATATATATATATATATATATATATATATATATATATATATATATATATAAGCTTTTGTCCAAATGTCATCCAACCCATGATTTAAGGGCCACTTAGGAGAGTGGGATCACTCACATAAAACCTATACATATACAAGATTTGTTCTTATTTTTTTTACCTCACAAACTATCTATACATGTAGATAGATACACAAGTCCCCATCCCATGTGGCACAAGTTTTTAAAATAAGATTCAAATTTCCCCTTACTTACTTTTTGCAGGGCAGCATGTGAAAAAAAACACCTTTCCAGTAAAACTTACAAAAGAAATTCTCTCTCTCTCGTGCCTTTTTCTTCTCTATCTCTTTTGATTTCAACGACGGTGAAGACGATGAAGCTGCAGTTCGATTATGTGTCCATCCAAACCCACGGATTATGAAGCTGCATTTACGATCGTTCAAAAATTGGAGTTCTTAAAAAAACTTCTCCAGGTTTATCAACAAGTAATTCTATCATCGATTATCAATTACTCCGTATGTTTTTTTCATCTATCAACGATGAAAACATAATTTCATTATCTATCGTTTCATCATCTATCACCGATTATCAATTTCATCTCATACATCGCAACCCTAATTAGGGTTCTTGAACGATTTTATCTGCATTAACAAACACCGAGTCTGGCGAATCACGAACCTTACGATTCATTTAAGGTCTGTTTATCACGTTTAATTGCTTTCTAAATCCATACATTAACAAATACATATCGATCTTAACCTGCGGTTGATTTTTTTTTTTTAAATCGTAACCTGCAGTAGATTAAAGACATTGAAAGTGATTTTTTTATGTACTTGATAATGCTAAAAACGAACATATATTTCATAGCATTATTCCCCAAGAAAGACAAGCTTTTAGTTGCAATTGTTCTATTTACAAGTGATATTCGTTTAAATATTAAAAGGTGAAGACAAAAGACAGATTCGATGAATTGAAGACGCAAACGACCAAAAAGCTCAAAAGTACAAAATACAATCAAAGAGGTTCCAATTATTGATAAGAAACGTCTCGAAATTACAAGAGTACAAGATTCAAAACGCAAAGTACAAGATATTAAATTGTACGCAAGGACGTTCGAAAATCCGGAACCGGGACCAGAGTCAACTCTCAACGCTCGACGCAACGGACTAAAAATTACAAGTCAACTATGCACATAAATATAATATAATATTTAAATAATTCTTATAATTATTTATATATTATATAAATAATAAAAATCCGTCGGCAAGAAAGACTCCAAAGTTGGTGAGCTGGAATTTCAAACTCCGCGACTCGCGGAGTTTGAAGGCAGAAAAGGCCGCGAGTCGCGGAGACCCCCTGAACTCAATTCCCTATAAAAGCAAACGAATTCTGATCATTTTCATATCAATAATCTATCTCTCTCTGAATATATACGTAATATATATATATATATATATATATATATATATATATATATATATATATATATATATATATATATATATATAATTTATATTTTAATTTTAATTTTAATTTTAAATCCTAATAATAAGGGTATGTTAGCGAATGTTGTAAGGGTGTAAGTCGAAATTCTGTCCTTGTAACACTACGCTATTTTTAATCATTGTAAGTTATGTTCAACCTTTTTACATTAATGTCTCGTAGCTAAGTTATTATTATGCTTATTTAATCCGAAGTAATCATGATGTTGGGCTAATTACTAAAATTGGGTAACTGGGCTTTGTACCATAATTGGGGTTTGGAAAAAAGAACGACACTTGTGAAAATTAGACTATGGGCTATTAATGAGCTTTATATTTGTTTAACTAAATGATAGTTTGTTAATGTTAATATAAAGATTTATAATTGGACGTACCCATAAATTACCATATACACTCGATCGGACACGATGGGCGGGGTATTTATATGTACGAATAATCGTTCATTTAACCGGACACGGGAATGGATTAATAGCCACTAGAATAATTAAAACAAGGGTGAAATTATGTACAAGGACACTTGGTATAATTGATAACAAAGTATTTAAACCTTGGGTTACACTCAGTTGACATCCTGGTGTAATTATTAAACAAAGTATTAAAATCTTGTTACAGTTTAAGTCCCCAATTAGTTGGAATATTTAACTTCGGGTATAAGAATAATTTGACGAGGACACTCGCACTTTATATTTATGACTGATGGACTGTTATGGACAAAAACCAGATGGACATATTAAATAATCCAGGACAAAGGACAATTAACCCATGGGCATAAAACTAAAATCAACACGTCAAACATCATGATTACGGAAGTTTAAATAAGCATAATTATTTTATTTCATATTTAATTTTCTTTATTTTATATTTAATTGCACTTCTAATTATCGCATTATATTTTATTGTTATTGTATTTAATTGCACTTTTAATTATCGTACTTTTTAATTATCGCAAGTTTATTTTATCGCATTTTTATTATTCGCAATTTCATTATTCGCAATTTCATTATCATTATTTACTTTACGCTTTAAATTAAGTCTTTATTTAATATTTTACATTTTGTTTTAACTGTGACTAAAGTTTTAAAATCGACAAACTGGTCATTAAACGGTAAAAACCCCCCTTTATAATAATAATATTACTTATATATATATTTGTATTTTTATAAATTAAACTAATATAGCGTTTAGCTTTGATTAAAAGATTTTCCCTGTGGAACGAACCGGACTTACTAAAAACTACACTACTGTACGATTAGGTACACTGCCTATAAGTGTTGTAGCAAGGTTTAAGTATATCCATTCTCTAAATAAATAAATATCTTGTGTAAAATTGTATCGTATTTAATAGTATTTCCTTGTAAAATTTAATAGTATTTTATACCCCTTAGCTTCACACATCAAGTATTTTTGGCGCCGCTGCCGGGGACAATCTAGCTTAAAAGCAGGAAGCGTAACGCTAAATTTTAAAAAAAAAAAATTTATTTTTAGTTTACTTTTATTAAAATACGCTTTTCTAAAAATACGTTTTTTAATTATTCGAAAATATAAAAAGAAAAACAAAAATATAAATATTTTTAAGATTTTGTTAAATATTTAAGTTTTATAAAGTTTCTTTATTTTTATTTTATAAAAATATAAGTTTTATTTTAATATTTTGTGTTTATTTAAAATATAAAATCAAAACTGAAAAAAAAATTATATATATATATATATATATATATATATATATATATATATATATATATATATATATATATATATATATATATATATATATATATATATATATATATATATATATAAATCTAGTTTTAAGATTTTTATTTATAAAATTATAAAGTAGTTCTATTTTTATTTTAGTTTTTAAATATAAGTTTTTATTATATAAATATTTTTATTTAAAACAGAAAATATAAAGCATAATACAGAAAATATAAAAAAAAAGAAAAAAAAACAAAAACGCGTCGAATTAAATCCTGTACCTGAGTTGAATTTTAGAACCCCACGACTCGCGGAGTTTTCCTACTTCGGGCACCGCAACTCGCGGAGCAGTCCTGACACACGTGACAGAAACCCTAATCAGCATTAATTACGGGTTTTATATTTATTAATTAACTTTTAACCCTAATTAGGTTTAATTTTAATATATTAATTAGTTTTACTTTTTATTTAATTTATATATTTAGTTAAATTAGTTTAATTAATGTAAAATTAATAGTTTTAATAAATAAATATTATAAAAATAATATTTTTATAAAAATTGTACTTTTTACAACTTTTTGTATATTTTTATATTTTATCCCTTTTTAATTGTTTTAGCGTAATATTTGTGTTTTTCGCTAGTTTTTAGTGTTAAACTTAGTTTTTGCCATAGTTATATTTTTATTTCTAGATTTTTAGGTTTTGCCGTAAAATCCCTTAAGTGCTTTTTCTTTAGACTAAGATTTAGGTGCTTTAGAATTTTGCGACGCCTTTTTAAGTTTTAGTTTCTTTTTAAGTTATTGCCATTTGGGATATAGTTTTTCTTGTAAGCTTTAATATTTTTAGACGCCTTTTACCTATGTATCAATTATCATTCCAATTAGTAATCTCAATTTGCGATTATAATTTTAAGTTAGTGATAGTAATAAGGTTGGGTTAGTCGAGTGTTTTTAAGTTCTATAAGTTACTCTTTTTCTTTCTTATTTTTATTTTTTGACCTTTTTCGACACGCTCTTTTTCTTTCTTATTTCTCGTCATTCTAGTTTTTAGGATATAGATTTTTATTCTACTTCTTATCTAAATTTCTTAAAATTACGAAAATTTATTTTAAGTGGTTAAATTGATAGACATCAAAATTTTCTGGTTCGTAGTAATAGTTGGATTTGTACGTGGACCGGGTTATTGGAGCCAAACAGTCCTCAATTATATTGAGACCAAACGAATCCTGCCCCTCTGCTGCATCTTTTGGCTATTCGAAACGTGGGAAAAATCAGAAAAGTCTATTAATTGGATAACTTATATAATTTTTCTTTCCTTTTAAAAACTAATAGGATATTCAGTGAATGCACCGAGAAAGACGTTCACCACCTTTTGTACGTTCACCACCTATAACTAGATCAAGACATCTAGCTAATATTGTCGCCGTCGATAATCCATTTTTTGAACCCGACCTCACAATTGAGAATCCGGAGAATATTCAGGGACGATTCATAGATCCTGAACCACTAAACTTTCCTCCGGAACCACCAATCATTCAAACAGAGATTGTTGAGGAACGAACCATTAAATCAGAATCCTCTAGTGATTCCGATTCAACAAATTCAATTATGGAAGTAATAGAACCTTTAAGTATGGAAGACCGAATGAGAGCTAAACGCACTGGCCAAGGTCACGCAATTACTCATCCAGACATTAATGCGCCAGATTATGAAATCAAAGGACAAATCCTACACATGGTGACTAATCAATGCCAATTTAGTGGTGCGCCGAAGGAAGATCCAAATGAACATCTACGTACCTTTAATAGGATCTGCACACTATTTAAAATTCGAGAAGTGGAAGATGAACAGATATATCTCATGTTATTTCCCTGGACTTTAAAGGGAGAAGCCAAAGATTGGTTGGAATCGTTACCTGAAGGGGCGATTGATACATGGGACGTTTTAGTTGAAAAATTTCTTAAACAATTCTTTCCGGCATCTAAAGCCGTAAGACTTCAAGGAGAAATTGTTACGTTCACACAGAAGCCGAATGAAACTCTATATGAGGCGTGGACAAGATTTGAAAAGTTATTAAGAGGATGTCCGCAACATGGTTTAGACACCTGTCAAATAGTACAAATATTCTACCAAGGATGCGACATCACTACAAGAAAAGATATCGATATAGCAGCTGGTGGTTCCATTATGAAGAAAACCGAAACTGATGCTTATAAAATTATTGATAACACTGCTTCCCACTCACATGAGTGGCACCAAGAAAAAGATATCGTTAGATCATCTAAAGCAGCTAGAGCCGATTCTAGCCATGACTTAGATTCCATTTCAGCAAAGATAGATGCTGTCGAGAGACGAATGGAAAAGATGACTAAAGATATACACTCAATACGAATTAGTTATGAGCAGTGTGGAGGACCACATTTGACAAAAGATTGTCTCAGTATTGAATTAACAATGGAACAAAGAGAGAATGTTTCATACATAAAACAAAGGCCTGAAAATAATTATCAGAATAATTATCAACCGCCAAGACTGATTTACAATCAAAACCAGAACTATAACCGAAATATTCCATACAACAACCAACAAAGTCCTAGCAATAAACAAGTATCCAACAATACTTACAATCAGCAAAGACCTAATTTTCAAAACAAACCACCACAACAAACCGATGATAAAAAGCCAAATTTAGAAGATATGATGACGAAGCTAGTTGAAACTCAAACGCAGTTTTTCACATCTCAGAAACAAACTAATGAACAAAATGCTCAAGCATTTAGAAATCAACAAGCTTCTATTCAAAACTTGAAACAAGAAGTAAGTAACCTAGCAAGGTTAATAGGTGAAAGAAAATCGGGAAGTCTACCTAGTGATACAAATGCTAACCCCCGAAATGAAACAGCTAAAGCCATTACCACAAGAAGTGGTACAACACTTAAACCACCTGAAATACCTGTAACTTCTGATGAAACTATTCCTACTCCACAAGAACCACAACCTGAACAAGATAAGGAAAAAGAACCGGTAGTTGAGAAGGTTATTGAAGATAACACAGTTAAGACTAAACCTTATGTTAAACTATACCAACCACCACTTCCTTACCCGAGTAAAATGAAAAAGGAGAAACTTGAAGCCGAGCAATCCAAATTCTTGGATATGTTTAAACAGATAAATGTAAATCTTCCTTTCATTGATGTGATTTCAGGAATGCCTAGATATGCTAAATTTATGAAAGATCTAATCTCGAATAGAAAGAAAATGGAAGAACTCTCGGCCGTTACTATGAATGCTAATTGTTCAGCAGTGCTGTTGAATAAGATACCAGAAAAATTATCTGATCCAGGAAGTTTCACAATTCCATGTTTTCTGGGTAGTCTTAGTTCAATAGAAGCATTGGCAGACTTAGGTGCTAGTATAAATTTAATGCCGTATTCACTATACGCTAAACTAGACCTTGGAGAATTGAAACCAACAAGAATAAGCATACAACTAGCTGATAGATCAATAAAATATCCTAGAGGGATAATGGAGAATATGCTAGTTAAAGTTGGTACTTTAGTATTTCCAGTAGATTTTGTTGTTCTGGATATGGAAGAAGATTCTCAAGTTCCTGTCATATTAGGAAGACCATTCTTAAACACGGCTAAAGCAATGATAGACATATTTGGTAAGAAACTGACCCTAAGTATAGAGGATGAGAGTGTTACCTTTTCAGTTGATAGAGCAATGCATTAATGGATTCACTTTCTTGCTAAGGACCGCAATCTGCAGATGATACATGTTATTATATTCAAACTATAGACTCACATGCAGAATTGTTAGAAGAATTTCCAGAATTACAAGGAACAGGAGAATGTTCTTTAGGAGAAGGTAATGAACCAATTGATGAAGCTGAAATGTTAGCTACACTTATAGCTAATGGATATGAACCAACAACAGAAGAAATTCAAATGCTAAAAGAAGAAGACAGATATCGATATAAATCATCGATAGAAGAACCTCCGAAATTAGAGTTAAAGCCACTTCCAAACCATTTGGAATACACTTATTTACATGGTGAATCTGAATTACCTGTAATAATATCGTCTTCTCTTACTGAAAATGAGAAATCACAACTCATTTCTGTGTTGAAAGCTCATAAACCAACCATTGCATGGAAGATTCATGATATTAAAGGAATAAGTCCTTCGTATTGCACACATAAAATCCTTATGGAAGAAGGTCATAAAACGTATGTGCAACGCCAACGAAGACTAAATCCTAATATGCAAGATGTAGTTAAGAAAGAAATTATTAAACTGCTAGATGCAGGTTTAATATATCCAATTTCTGATAGTCCATGGGTAAGCCCAGTTCAATGCGTGCCTAAGAAGGGTGGCATGACTGTCATTACAAATGAGAAAAATGAGCTTATTCCTACTAGGACTGTAACAGAATGGCGTGTGTGTATTGATTATAGAAAATTAAATGATGCCACCAGAAAAGATCACTTTCCCTTACCTTTCATTGATCAAATGTTGGAAAGATTAGTCGGAAATAGTTACTATTGTTTTCTAGATGGATTTTCCGGATATTTTCAAATTCCAATAGCACCCGAGGACCAAGAGAAAACCACGTTCACGTGCCCTTATGGTACTTTTGCTTACAAACGCATGCCATTTGGACTTTGCAACGCCCCTGCAACCTTTCAAAGGTGTATGATGGCGATTTTTCATGACATGATAGAAGAATGCATGGAAGTTTTCATGGATGACTTTTCAATCTTCGGTGATACATTTGAATCATGTCTAGTTAATCTGGAATGAATGCTTATTAGATGCGAACAATCAAATCTAGTACTTAATTGGGAGAAATGCCATTTCATGGTTAAAGAAGGCATCGTTCTTGGTCATAAAATTTCAAAGGAAGGAATTGAAGTAGATAGAGCTAAAGTAAATGTAATTGCTAAACTTCCACATCCCACCAATGTTAGAGAAGTTAGGAGTTTTCTAGGGCATGCCGGTTTTTACCGACGTTTCATAAAAGATTTTTCTAAAATTGCCACTCCTATGAATAAACTCCTAGAAAAGGATGCTCCATTCATCTTTTCAGATGAATGTTTCAAATCTTTTAATATTCTTAAAGAAAAACTCACTAATGCGCCTGATGTTATGCGAGGTGTATATAAAATAGCTTTTAAATTTTACAAGGAAATACTATTAAATACGATACAATTTTACACAAGATATTTATTTATTTATAGGATGGATATACTTAAACCTTGCTACAACACTTATAGGCAGTGTACCTAATCGTACAGTAGTGTAGTTTTTAGTAAGTCCGGTTCGTTCCACAGGGAAAATCTTTAAACAAAGCTTAACGCTATATTAGTTTACTTTTATAAAAATACAAATACATATAAAAGTAATATTATTATTATAAAGGGGGGTTTTTACCGTTTAATGACCGGTTTGTCGATTTTAAAACTTTAGTCGCAGTTAAAACAAAATGTAAAATATTAAATAAATAAAAGACTTAATTTAAAGCGTAAAGTAAATAACGATAATGAAATTGCAATAAATAAAAGTGCGATAAAATAAACTTGCGATAATTAAAAAGTACGATAATTAAAAGTGCAATTAAATACAATAACAATAAATAAAAGTGCTATAATTAGAAGTGCAATTAAATATAAAATAAAGAGAATTAAATATGAAATAAAAGAATTATGCTTATTTAAACTTCCGTAATCATGATGTTTGACGTGTTGATTTTAGTTTTATGCCCATGGGTTAATTGTCCTTTGTCCTGGATTATTTAATACGTCCGTCTGGTTTTTGTCCATAACAGTCCATCAGTCATAAATATAAAGTGCGAGTGTCCTCGTCAAATTAACCTTATACCCGAAGTCAAATATTCCAACTAATTGGGGATTCGAATTGTAACAAGGTTTTAATACTTTGTTTAATGAATACACCAGGTAATCGACTGCGTGTAAACCAAGGTTTTACTACTTTGTTAACAATTACACCAATTACCCTTGAATGTAATTCACCCCTGTTTCAACAAGTCTATTAACTATTAATCCAGTTCCGTGTCCGGTAAAATAAATAATTATTGGTATTTATAGATATCCTGCCCACCGTACCCAGTCAAGCGTATGTGGTTATATATAAATACGTCGAATTATAAGTTTGTATATTAAATTAACAAGGTATTGTTTAGTTAATATAAAACCCATTAATAGCCCATAGTCTAATTTCCACAAGTGTCGTTCTTTTATCCAAACCCCAATTATGGTACAATGCCCAATTACCCAATTTTAGTAATTAGCCCAACATCATGATTACTTATTTTTAAATAAGCATAATAATAACTTAGCTACGAGACATTAAATTAAAAAGGTTGAACATAACTTACAATGATTAAAAATAGCGTAGCGTTACACGGACAGAATTTCGACTTACACCCTTACAACATTCGCTAACATACCCTTATTATTAGGATTAAAATTAAAATTAAAATATAAATTATAAATATAAATATTACGTATATAGATAGAGAGATTGATATATTATGATATTAAAATGATCAGAATTCGTTTACTTTTATAGGGAGTTTCAGTTTTTGGGGCTCCGCGACTTGCGGCCCTTTCCTTCTTCAAAATCCGCGAGTCGCGGAGTTTGTTTTTACAGCTCACCCACCTTTGGCTCTTTGTTTGCCGACGATTTATTTTATAAATATAATATATATATAATTAATATAATTAATTATATATTATATTATATTTATATACATAGTTAACTTGTAATTTTTAGTCCATTGTGTCGAGCGTTGAGAGTTGACTCTGGTCCCGGTTCCGGATTTTCGAACGTCCTTGCGTACTATTTTATATCTTGTACTTTACGTTTTGAATCTTGTACTCTTGTAATTTCGAGACGTTTCTTATCAATAATTGGAACCTCTTTGATTGTATTTTGTATTTTTGAGCTTTTTGGTCGTTTGCGTCTTCAATTCGTCGAATCTGTCTTTTGTCTTCACCTTTTATTATTTAAACGAATATCACTTGTAAATAGAACAATTGCAACTAAAAGCTTGTCTTTCTTGAGGAATAATACTATGAAATATATGTTTGTTTTTAGCATTATCAGCGTCGATCATGATAACACCAAATTGGAATCTACCGTTTGAACTAATGTGCGATGCAAGTGATTTTGCAATGGGAGCCGTTTTAGGACAAAGGATTGAAAAACGATTTCAACCTATATATTTTGCTAGTAAGACGTTACAAGGAGCACAAACAAATTATACAACTACTGAAAAAGAACTCCTTGCTATTGTCTTTGCTTTTGACAAATTTCGATCATATCTCATTCTAGCTAAAACAGTGGTCTATACCGACCATTCTGCTCTTAGATACCTATTTTTGAAACAAGATGCCAAACCAAGATTAATCCATTGGATCTTACTCTTACAAGAGTTCGATATTGAAATCCGAGATAAAAAAGGAGCAGAAAATCTCGCCGCTGATCATCTTTCTCGTCTTGAAAATCCCGAATTAGAAGTTCTAAATGAATCGGCCATACAAGACAACTTTCCTGATGAATATCTATTGAAGATAGATTATAATGAAATCCCATGGTTTGCAGACTATGCAAACTACTTAGTTTGTGGATTCCTTGAAAAAGGATTGTCGTACCAAAAACGAAAGAAATTCTTCAGTGATATAAAACACTATTTCTGGGAAGATCCACATTTGTTTAAAAGTTGTCCCGATGGAATAATACGCCGATGTGTATTTGGAAATGAAGCTAGTAAAATCTTAAACCATTGTCACACAGGACCAACAGGAGGGCATTATGGGCCTCAACTAACAGCAAGAAAAGTTTATGATGCTGGATTCTATTGGCCTACAATTTACAAAGACGCACACCTTCTTTGCAAATCCTGTGATGCTTGTCAAAGGGCCGGAAAAATAAGTCAACGTGATGAAATGCCACAAAATGTCATCCAAGTATGTGAAGTATTTGACATTTGGGGTATTGACTTTATGGGTCCATTTCCAAAATCTCATAATAATCTCTATATATTCTCGTAGCCATTGATTATGTATCTAAATAGGCGGAAGCACAAGCTCTCCCAACTAACGATGCACGAGTTGTAGTCAACTTTTTAAAACATCTTTTTGCAAGGTTTGAAACACCGAAAGCTTTAATAAGTGATCGGGGTACTCATTTCTGTAATAATCAACTTGAGAAAGTTCTCAAAAGATATGGAGTAACTCATAAAATCTCCACTGCATATCATCCACAAACAAGTGGACAAGTTAAAAATACCAACCGAGCTTTAAAACGTATTCTAGAGAAAACCGTAGGATCAAATCCGAAGGAATGGTCCATTAAATTGGAGGATGCACTCTGGGCTTTTAGAACAGCCTACAAAACTCCAATTGGAACCACACCTTTTAGACTCGTTTATGGAAAAGCATGTCATCTTCCAAAAGAAATTGAACACAAAGCATTTTGGGCTTTGAAGACATGTAATCTTGATTTACATGAAGCTGGACGTCTACGGTTAAGTCAACTAAACGAATTAGAAGAATTAAGACATGAAGCATACGAAAATTCGTTAATCTATAAGGAAAGAACGAAAAAATGGCATGATAAAAGAATCAGAAGTTTAAAAGAATTTAAAGAAGGAGACAGAGTTCTTCTTTTCAATTCACGATTCAAGCTATTTCCTGAAAAATTGAAATCAAGATGGTCTGGACCATTCATAGTCAAAAGAGTTTTCCCATACGGAACGATAGAATTAATAAATTCAAATGGAATTGAATTTAAGGTTAATGGTCACAGAGTTAAACACTACATAGATAGTCCAATGGAAGTTGACAACGAAGTTAATCACAATTTCGATACCACAGCTAACTAAGTGTGGGGAGAATCAAGTCTTTAAAGGATAATATGTATTTCTGTTAGAGTTAGATTGTCTGTTTTCGTGTAGTTCTCAAAAATGGAACCCGAATGGTCTTTCCCTAGCAGACCCTAAAGAACTAGTCTTCTCTCCCCATTCTGAATTTTTATTTTTTTTAGGAAATGAAGACTGCATGTGAACTAAACTATGGTCTAATGCTACACGCTTTGATCACTAAACGTAATAATGACACATTTCCAAGTGAAATAGTATCAGTAATCAGAGAAAGATTGGACGGAGTAAGAAAAGAATCCAGATGCGAAGATAATAAGTCACAATTTGGTAAAGGAAAATCAAAATTCGCAGCGAAAAGAAGAGCACGACACCTAGAAAGAAGTCACAAATGCGGAAAATGGTCATATGGAGGTAAATGTTCAAATAATCAAACCTATTCAAATACCGAATTTGTTACTTTATGCAGAGACGGACCGTTCATATGTTTAGAAGAAAAATCATTGAATGCTCGAGGTTACGCCTATGTAGCCATGGAAAACCAATTAAACCGAGTATCTTATGAATGGGATAGATCGTATAACTAAGAATACTATCTCACAGGTAAGTCTGTACAGTTTTTTGTTTTTATTTTTATTTTTATTTTTAACCTTTTGATAATAAATGCTAATTTGTTCGCTATAAAGTATTAAATTGATATTAAATAAAATTAGGTTTGGCGACCGAAATTATTGATACCATACAAAAATTTATTACATCACTGCGAAATTTAACGTTTATTCTTAAGGTATAAATATCTTTCATCAATCAACCCAAAATATTTCAAAAATTCGTCATGAGTTAAATTAGGTCATGGAACCGAAATTACTTTACCGAAAAGAGGGGCGTATGTTTTTGATAATATTTGATTGATTAAAGTGGGATAAAAAGCCAAAAAGATTTTTAATTTTATTTTTACTTTGTTTTTAAAATTAATATATAAATCTTAAATTAATATTGTGAACTTTGTAAAATCAATATATTTAAGTTTGTCAATATTTGAAAAATTAATATTTTTAATATAAGTTTGTATGAAAACAAAAATATAATATAAGTTTGGTGTGAATTTATAATATGAATTTTTAATTAAGTTTGGTGTGAATTTTTAATATTAATTTTGAATTTTATGCATTTTAAATTTAAGTTTGTGTGAATTTAAAAACAAAAATTTACTTTATTTCGCTAAGTTAAAAATATGATTTTTAAAATTCGTCGTAAGTTGAAGACTAGGTCTTTGAACCGAAATTGCTTTACCCGAGGGTGGGACGAGAACTTTTATTATCATTATTTTTAATCTTATTGAATTAAAGTATGCCAAAAAAAAAAATATATCAAAACCCGCGACTCGCGGAGTTTGAAGGGTCAAACACCGCGACTCGCGGAGGGACCAAAACCCAGAAAAAAATAAAAATGTAAACTGATCAGTCCTCAACCACACACACACATATACTGCGAAAATAAAACCCGAAAAAGACCTCCCAAATTCACAATTTTTCACCGTTAATCATCAAATCTTTTATTAAAATCATGTTAAGAAGGATGCTATCAAGGAATTACTCAAGGAAAACGGTAAATTTCTACACCTAAACACCATTTAATCCAAAAATTGGTGTTCTTGAGCAATTTTTTCCCTAATTTAATTTTGATGTTTTCTAGTGTAATTATGCTTAAATTGCTTATGTATTATGCTTGTATAACCTAGATTGATGCTATTTAACATGATTAGAAGCCTTAAACTTCAAATTTTGAGTAATCTAGGGTTTGTGTTCTTGAGCAATTTGGGGCTTTTTGATATAAACAGGTTATGGCCGATTTTTGTCATGAATTGTTACTAAATTAAGTAGTGTAACATGTTTAGGTAGTTAAATGATCCAAACTTTGAGCCTAAACATGATTTTGAGAATTAAAGTGGACTTTTTCAAGTCTAAAATTCATGAACTTGATTTTTGAAAGATAATGCCATTTGAAACTTGTTTAATTGCTAGTAATGATTATTTTGACATGTTATTTGAGTTGAATGCTTATGAACTTGGCGAACATTTTCGTATATGCTTATTTGAAAAAGTGTAGATTTGATAAAAATATGAAAATGAGCATAAGTTTGATATAAATTGGACATGTTATTGTAATTATTTTGATTGATGATTTTGCTGACACTAATGCATATTTGGATGCACAAAAATTGTGTTTGATGTGTTTTGCAGACTGAAAGGGGTGAATCTTCATCCCAAGCTCGCAATGCTCCTCCTGAGAATGCGGACCAACAGGAGGTGGATAACTACTACAAGCAAGATATACCTAATCCAGTAATGACATTTTCTGATATGCACTTAGAAGATTTGCACCCGAACTTGAGATTTGACAGACGTTGGATAGATTATCCAAAATACCAAAGAGGATTGCATACTCTTCATTCTAAAGCTGTTGAAGTACCTAGGGTCATAGAATGGGGACCATTAGAAGCTGTAGAATTGGCCGGGCCAATTAGGGAATTACTTGCACAGAGGTATGGTAATTCTACTTTTAACGATTGGGTACGGTTATTCAACATGCGTAGACCTGTATATAAAGTATGGTGTGAAGAATTGTTGTGTAGTATAGAATTAAATGATCGGGTAGCTAGTTTAACCGATCGATCTTTTATTAGATTTTTGTTAGGAGGTTCGATGCGCCACATGTCTTTACTAGACATGGCTCAGGCTTTACGTATATATACGCCTGAGGAGTTAGCATCTGCCGATTGTAGAGGGTTGATATTGAACGGTAGGAAGATAGATGAGAATTTTGATACACATGGTGTATGGAGTCAAATGACTAGCCATCACCGATTCAAAGGGGGAAATTACTCTTATTTGGATATAGATAGAGCAGAGTTAAGAGTAATTCATAGATTTTTAGCTAATTCGATTACACAAAGAGGTAAGAATAAGGAAAAGGTAAATGAACAGGATTTGTTTTACCACATGTGTATTCGAGACCCACAAAGCGCTGTAAGTATACTATATTGTGTGGGTTATTATTTATCAGCTATGGTTAGGGGGATGAGACAGCATAGCATAATAGGAGGTGGTATATTTATTACTTTGATTGCTGAATATCTCAATGTTGATATAAGTCGGGGGGATTATTAATCGAAGAACCAGAACCCCAAGATACAATAGGTTTAAATCTATACCATGGTGCTAAAGTTTTGAAGAGGTGAAATAACGCCGCAGTACGATATAATGGTAGACATCCACAGGTTGAGAGAAACCAATAGCAAGGTAATGTAGGAGGGGGAAATGAAATGGCAGAAATGCAAAGGTTTATAGCTTCACAAGAGTATGAAAATGCTAGACATAGAGCATTTGAAGATTGGCAAGTTCATCAAAACCAAATCATAGCTTATTGCCAACATATAGGTAGAAACTATATTCCTACCCCAACGCCCATATTCCCTCCCCGGTCTATAGAGATGCAACCACCGTATCCTACGTATAACCCAGGAGAAGCATTTTATAGCACATATGGTTATGCATGGAACCCCTTCTGGTATCAGTATCATCCCTAGTCTACTTAGTTTTTTTATTTTATTTTATTATTTGTAATGTTGATACATTTAATACTTATGTTAGATTTGTATTAGTTTTTATAATTTTCTAACTTTTATTTTTATATTTTTAATAATTTTTGAATGTGGGGTAATATACCAAACTTCAAAAATATGTATATATGTTTGCATTTTATCTTATGTACACAACAGGGTAAAACAACGCATTTTCAAAGACTGACATTAAGTTCAGCAAAAGCAACTAATTTTGACGACAAGATGCAAAATATATGTGAAATAACAACAAGACAGAATGAACAAATGATATGCACCATTTATCATTCAGCAAGCAAACACAAATATGTTTGGAAACTTTGGTAAAATTTAATCATTTCTACGAAAATCACCCTCAATAATTTAAATTGTTACTAATTTCTTGCGAATGAGGGCATTGCAAGATCTTAAGTGTGGGAAGGGGTTAAATTCTTTCGGATTTTTAAAATTTTTATCTTAAACACTTGGTTACCATTAAAAATACTAGTAAAGCAGTAGTTGTATTAGAATCTAGTGCTCTCTGATAATAAAGAACAGCCCTAGTCTTATATACTGACTACCCACTTCTAGTAAAATTTTTCAAAATTTTCAACTAAATGAACTCAAAATCATGTTTATACATATTTATGAACGATAAAACTAGGTGTTAACACTGAAATTATTGTTACCTCGGAAAGGACATAAATTGAGAAACAAACTAAAATGTTAGAATTCATTTAAAATGGAATAGAGGACAATAAAAAGGCAAATAAAAGAAAATAAAAGCCACGTGTGGGAAAATTTACCAAAGTTTTTCAAAACATATATCACATATTTTTGTACAAATTACTGAAAATACTTTTGCTTTGGACTAATCTAAAAAGTTTTGCCCGATGAAAGAAAAGAAGAGATGGATCTACACGATGAATCAATTCCATCATTAAAAAGAACTAAAGTCTTCCGAAAAAGAAACGCGCTTCTTGATTTAGGTCATGAAATTGTCGTCCAGACCAGCTGTAGGTTGACGAAAAACCTAGAAAAGTCATCACTAAAATCAGCAGGAAATCCATGGACCTCAGCATTAAACAGGGTCGCCAAGTGGTCAGATTTATCCTAACCATGAGAAGGATTTATCTCTTACAATGGGGGGCACCGTGCAAATTAGCTTGATAAGACTAATGAATCAGATCCTCAGAAAGGATAATCTCCTTAAAGATCAAAAATCAGCTTTTAAGACTGATATTACTCAATCCTAGAGATTGACCTTAAAGATTGAGAATTACAAACTCATGAAATTCGATGATATCTAAACTCGAGCTTGAACGAGAAAATATTTTGATCAAATTATAAACCGATTTGTTTTCTGAAAACCCATTTTCAATGCGTTCATTACCATTGAACGTAAAATCCTAGGAATTCACCTGAAATTCATTAGGTCACCTGAACTAAATCGGGTGTCAACCGTAAGAACAGTGGTTGCATAGCATGGTCAAAGACAGGACCTTGTGCCAGACTGAAAAATTATAAGGGTGAGCTTTACTATTGCTCCTACAAAGGATAGTAATTGCGTCCGACACGTTATAGACCATAATTAAAAGCATGTCAGGGGACATTGCCTTAACAGTTGCTTGTTCAACGCTTTCCTTTACAACCGGACGGTAGTTTATCGAAAAGTAATATACGGAGCAAGTATACTGGACGTGCTGCTTTCCCAATACAAGGTTAGCAAGTGGGTGACACAAAACCATAAGTTTTGAGCTAAAATTTTCAAATATGAAACCCACCAAACCCACAAAAATAATTTGCAAACACCGGTGAAGGGTTATTCCGGAAAACTTATCTAGGGTAAAAACTAGATTTAATTTTCAAAAGATCAAATGTTTTCATAAAGATCCAATTTCCTTAATGGATCTAAATTTTTATAGTCATGTGGGACTGTAAACCATATCGTTACTACCATTGTTTATACCGCCGTATAGAAATCACTGATGTACAAAGTGTGAAGAATAAAGAAGTGATTCTAGTATTTCAAGACTATATTGCTTGAGGACAAGCAACGCTCAAGTGTGGAAATATTTGATAATGCTAAAAACGAAAATATATTTCATAGCATTATTCTCCAAGAAAGACAAGCTTTTAGTTGCAATTGTTCTATTTACAAGTGATATTCGTTTAAATATTAAAAGGTGAAGACAAAAGACAGATTCGACGAATTGAAGATGCAAACGACCAAAAAGCTCAAAAGTACAAAATACAATCAAAGAGGTTCCAATTATTGATAAAAAATGTCTCGAAATTACAAGAGTACAAGATTCAAAACGCAAAGTACAAGATATTAAATTGTACGCAAGGACGTTCGAAAATCCGGAACCGGGACCAGAGTCAACTCTCAACGCTCGACGCAACGGACTAAAAATTACAAGTCAACTATGCACATAAATATAATATAATATTTAAATAATTCTTATAATTATTTATATATTATATAAATAATAAAAATCCGTCGGCAAGAAAGACTCCAAAGTTGGTGAGCTGGAATTTCAAACTCCGCGTCTCGCGGAGTTTGAAGGCAGAAAAGGCCGCGAGTCGCGGAGACCCCCTGAACTCAATTCCCTATAAAAGCAAACGAATTCTGATCATTTTCATATCAATAATCTATCTCTCTCTCAATATATACGTAAATATATATATATATATATATATATATATATATATATATATATATATATATATATATATATATATATATATATATATATATATATATATAAAATTTATATTTTAATTTTAGTTTTAATTTTAAATCCTAATAATAAGGGTATGTTAGCGAATGTTGTAAGGGTGTAAGTCGAAATTCTGTCCGTGTAACACTACGCTATTTTTAATCATTGTAAGTTATGTTCAACCTTTTTACATTAATGTCTCGTAGCTAAGTTATTATTATGCTTATTTAATCCGAAGTAATTATGATGTTGGGCTAATTATTAAAATTGGGTAATTGGGCTTTGTACCATAATTGGGGTTTGGACAAAAGAACGACACTTGTGGAAATTAGACTATGGGCTATTAATGGGCTTTATATTTGTTTAACTAAATGATAGTTTGTTAATGTTAATATAAAGATTTATAATTGGACGTAGCCATAAATTACCATATACACTCGATCGGAAACGATGGGTGGGGTATTTATATGTACGAATAATCGTTCATTTAACGGGACACGGGAATGGATTAATAGCCACTAGAATAATTAAAACAGGGGTGAAATTATGTACAAGGACACTTGGTATAATTGATAACAAAGTATTAAAACCTTGGGTTACACTCAGTCGACATCCTGGTGTAATTATTAAACAAAGTATTAAAATCTTGTTACAGTTTAAGTCCCCAATTAGTTGGAATATTTAACTTCGGGTATAAGAATAATTTGACGAGGACACTCGCACTTTATATTTATGACTGATGGACTGTTATGGACAAAAACCAGACGGACATATTAAATAATCCAGGACAAAGGACAATTAACCCATGGGCATAAAACTAAAATCAACACGTCAAACATCATGATTACGGAAGTTTAAATAAGCATAATTATTTTATTTCATATTTAATTTCCTTTATTTTATATTTAATTGCACTTCTAATTATCGCATTATATTTTATTGTTATTGTATTTAATTGCACTTTTAATTATCGTACTTTTTAATTATCGCAAGTTTATTTTATCGCATTTTTATTATTCGCAATTTCATTATCATTATTTACTTTACGCTTTAAATTAAGTCTTTATTTAATATTTTACATTTTGTTTTAACTGTGACTAAAGTTTTAAAATCGACAAACCGGTCATTAAACGGTAAAAATCCCCCTTTATAATAATAATATTACTTATATATATATTTGTATTTTTATAAATTAAACTAATATAGCGTTAAGCTTTGATTAAAAGATTTTCCCTGTGGAACGAACCAGACTTACTAAAAACTACACTACTGTACGATTAGGTACACTGCCTATAAGTGTTGTAGCAAGGTTTAAGTATATCCATTATCTAAATAAATAAATATCTTGTGTAAAATTGTATCGTATTTAATAGTATTTTCTTGTAAAATTTAATAGTATTTTATACCCCTTAGCTTCACACATCAGTACTGATTTTTAAAACTCTGGTAAAAAAAATTATATTTATTTACTTAATTTCGTTTTTATGCTGATCAAAAGAACAGATAATTTAATTCATACCACTTTTTGTAATGTGATTTCTATAATTTATGTGAATAAATTTGAGTGCAGGGAAAAAAATCATGTTTAAGAATCATGAATGCTATTAAGCATTGACTTTTTTTGTTACCTGATTTTTATATGTATTGTTTTTATCATCGGGATCATTGTTTGTTTTGCATCCATATATGTTTTCTTGTGTGCTTATAGATATAGGAGTATCATTTTTACTAAGGATTTGTTCTTTAATTATTTGCAACTATTGTTTTTTCATACTTTGTATACGAATACAGGCAAAACTAATGGTAAGAACTGTTATCAAAGTCCATTTATATGATTTGAGGTTGCTTTTGTCAAAGTCCATCGTTATTATCAACTAGCTTACAACTTAGCATATATTCTATGTGTAATGCGTGTGTGTGTGTGTCTGTTTATTGCTCATCTATATATTTCATCACTTATGTAACAGTGGCTTTGCACTTTGCGCAACCAATGTAATTGTGTGGAATATTGTTTTACTTCCAACTGATTATAATAGCCCCTTTAATTTCCACTACCTAACTGAGGCTTGCATATTATAGTTAAAGTTGTTTATGTATGTTTAGTAAAGTTGTTTTGCGTATTCTTAACGAATTTGGATACAGTAGATTTATTAAAGGTAATGTTTTCTTTTCAGCAACTTGGAGCAATTACCCCTCCAGTGAGCCCGTCAAATAAAGATCGAAATATATGGTTTGACGGAATCGACCACATAAGCCGTGATAAGATCTGTCTACAAATGGTATTTATAGGGATAAACTTTTTACTTTAGATATATTTAGATATACCTGTAACTTTTTTATCACTGACTTATGCAAACACTCATTTTATCATGTACGTCAACTTTTAATCAATTATAACCAACAATCTTTGCATTTATGCAGGAACATGTTTTGCATTTATGCAGAAACATGGTGATCTAAGGATTTACGTGTAAGATAGCATATGTTATAATAATCGGTATATTTGTGGCATTTATGCAAGAACATGTTTTGCATATTGAATGGGAAATTCAAGCACTTCGTCCCATATTAATGTGAGTTATATTGAATTCTTACCAATATTTAGGGTTTTATTTTAATCTAATTATTCAAGTTATATAGGTGCAAGCTGATCAGTTATCATAATGTAATGATTGAAAAGCTTAGTGATACACATGAGACGCGTATAGAGGAATCAGTTCTGTATATTAAGACACATACATCCGTCTTTCAAGCCACGTGGAAGTTGATAGGTAAGTAACTGATATGTTGATATTTTGACCCGTTTACTTATTAGTGTGTTTACTTAGTATAGGTTGTTTGTTTGCGATATAATATCCTAGAATGCGCATCTGATTATATTTTGCGTGGGTCGGGCTAATCTTATGGAATGACAAGATATGTAATTTATTCTTATGGGTATAGCTAAGTTTGTAGTGCTGAAGACAGGGGACTCAAACAAACAGCTAGGCTGCATTTTGGTTATGTAAATGCAAAATATTAAAATGGATAGTTGATGCAAAATGATGATGATAAGAATTAGAAACCATCTCATATTTAGAGTTTATGTTTCTACATTTATAAGAAACCTGGATAAAGAAGAATGAACTGTGATTCTTTGTCAAGATTGATTCCAATGTGGCAGTGTATATAAAAGGGTTAACTGTGATTCTTTTCAGGTTCATCAAGCTGCAAGGTATCATGATTATTTTTGATGTTTTTTCTTAATCATATTTGGATGATTTGACGTCAAGACCGGTAGAGGAAACACATACTCCACTTCATGTTTCGCCTCAATGGATTCGATCTCGCTACCTCAAAAGTGTAGGTACCGTTAGTCAAACTTTATTGTTCAATTAGTCAAGATACCAAAAGTTTATAGTGTGATAATTCCTAAGTTTGATTCAAACAAAAAGGCATAATTATTTCTGGATTTGGCCGCTTATAAGTTAATCGACAATATCAATTTTTCTTAATGCAGGTGAGTAGAAAAGGTGTTCTGCTACTAAGAGGTTTACATTGTAATGATCTTCCTTCTGATCTCCAAAAGCTTCGATGCAAGGTATTTCCAATCGGATCTGACCTGAATAATTATATTTGAATATCTCCAATCGGATCTGACCTGAATAATTATAAACGGGTCAAATATCATCCAAAATCATTATATTTGAATAATTATGGATCAGATTATTTTTCAAATAGTGTGATTATTGTATTCATATTTGACTTGCTATTTATTTACAAGCAAAATTTTGATTATTGTTAGCCAGAGAGTATTTAAGGTATCTCCAATCGGATCTGACCTGATACCAGAAGTTATCTTTTTTGACCCGTTACCCAACCTGTTTGTTGTTTCCGTCTCTAGGGAACTGTTATCGTTGTTAAGTCTGTCTCTGACCATGCAAAACACCAGTTTATAATCTTGCTTTGTGGGATCATGATTGTGTGAATTAATTAGGTGTGTATTGGGGTGCAATATATTGAAATGGGTTCTATTGAGAAAGGTATCGTTGAGTTCATACTTCAGAACAATGTCAGAAGGCTTGTCATGGGAGCAGCTACAGACAGGCACTATTCAAGGTTAATTCTGAAAAAGATTCAAGTTCTGAATTTTTATGGATGTATATTAGTACATTATTATACTTACCCTATTAGTTATTTAGTAATCAACTTTATAATATAGGAGGATGGTAAATCTGAGGTCCAGGAAAGCCATTTACGTGTGTTTAGAAGCTGCTGCATCCTGTCAGATTCAATTTGTATGCAAAGGAAATCTCATTTTCACTAAGTAAGTCTGGTTTTCTTATATATGTAAATTTATGGTATTCATGAACCTAACGATTCAATGAAGGTATGTCTATCACGTATATTTGGTTTATAAATCCATACATTAAGACGCACCTATTGATCTTATCCTGCTCTCGATGAAAGGTGTCAAAAGTGTTTTATGTTTATGGATTTAAGTTTTTTAATCTCTGTTGATTAACGATTTATATTTATTTACTTAATGCCTTTTTTTGCTTAACCAAAGAAAAAATAATTGTTTTATATATCCCTAAATGAATTGGATTCTCTTATGTATTTTTTGCTTGACCTTCGACCATTTGAATTAGAAAGAAAAGTAAAGACATTTTTGATCAGTCAACAAGACGAGAAAGAAAAGTAAAGGTAGGTTGATTTCTTAACGTTTCCATTTTTATTTTGTTTTAGTTTACAAATGTCTTAATAACTATTGTTTACTTTATAGTGTATTAGTCAGGGATTTTTATTTCAAATTTTATTCTTTCATACTCATGTCTGTTCATTCTAATAATTAATATTATGATGTGGCGATGATCCATTTGCTATTATAACTTTATTTATTAGTAATTGGTTCATGACGTCTGATGATTGCGTTTTAATATTCAGATCAAAGCTTTGCTACATTACACATATTAGGTTCTCTTTAAAGATGAATGCAACCATCTTCAACAGAGTTCTTCGAGGTAAACATGTAATCAAACGGAAGATATTTGATTGTATTCTATTTTGTTATGTTATTTTATTTTTGTATTAACATTTGCGAAGTACTAATCATCGCGAGGTTTCCTTGAATTACAGTAATTATGAAATGACTTTGTATTAGTTACTCACTTAGTTTGAGTTTTCGATTTATATTGCATTTTGGTATTGTTAATAATTTTTGGCTTTATGAATATTTAGTAAATTAGTATAGCGCCAGATCTATGGAGTATATATACCAAGGCATTTCACATTTGATTTCTAATATCAAAATAGTTACAATAGTTAAACACAACTATAACCATGTTTACTAATGTAATCAAACCAATGTTCGGTGTTTAGGGCCATCAAAAAATATGTTTTAAATACAATTGCACGGTGTTTTACACATTTGAATGTTTTAAATATAAAATATATTTTTAGATTTTTATTGGCTCCTATCATGTAAGTATTCTGATGTGAACTATTACAGCACAATCATTTATATTAGAATTTTTTTGTTTTTGTTAAATTTGCAGATTTATCAACTCAATGACCACGCGCTCTTAAACTCAAAAAGAATATTTAAATTTTGTCAATAGCACGAGCTCTTAAATAATTATTATATTTTATGTATTTTTAGTATCACTATTTACATACTAATATGAACTGTAAATCCCTTTTATTGCACATTTTTTTTACACATCTATGCAACGCACGGGCTTAGAGAAATATTTTATACAAAGAAGTCTTGAAAACAACTACCAATTGTTGCTCCAATTAATGAAGTAGCTATAATCAGTAATCATAGAATAATCGAACAATTTACAAAAAATATTTGTTCGACAAATTTAAATAAAATTATTTGGTGATTAAAAAAAATTATATCATTTGTTGATACTAATTTAATAAAAATTCATTTATAATCAGTTATATTATATCCGCCGTGAATCGCACGGGCTCAAAAAATCTAGTATGTATATATATATATATATATATATATATATATATATATATATATATATATATATATATATATATATATATACACACACACACACACACACTAGTGAAATGACCCTTGAAATCACGAGTTTGTTTAAACGAAACAGTTTAATGATATGTTTTAGGTATTAAGTAAACGTAAATGTTAAAGTCATTTATTTAATGACCCATGGACCCACGGAGTCCGACTAAGAAACTCTTCAGTTGAACATTTCATCAAACACCTAAAATGCATATTAAACGATTCACATCCAATAATAAGAGATAATATTGGTTATCATTTTATTTTAAAAGTGTAAATTAAAATATAAATTTAGAATTGGTTTCCTTCTGCCTAGTTTTTATATCTTCTTGTACTCAATTCAAAATAATTAATTAAAATAATTCAAATTTATTTAATTTTAATAATTAAAATAATTATTAATAAGATTTAGTAATAATAATTAATTAATAAGATTAAATTTTAATTCAAAATTATTTAGATTAATGACATCACCCACAATGGTTAGATTATTTTCTTTTGTTTTTTGATTTAAAAAAAAAATGAAATTAGCCTAATTATGACATCACCATTATAGAATTTTAATAGAATATATATATATATATATATATATATATATATATATATATATATATATATATATATATATATATATTGTTTACAAGAGGGAAGCACTTTTGTGAGGGGGTAATTTTTCTTTTCGTTTTTTGGATTTTTTTCAAACATTAAGATCACATTAAAATATAAACATTTAAAAAAGACACTTTGTGATAAATGTTATTATTTTGGCGGAAAATGCTAGAAGAAATAAATGATAACATGCATCATATGTAATTTTTTATTAAAGTCTTTTTAAGGGGTTAGAAATTAGGGTTTAGAAATTAGGGTTCAGAAATTGGATTTTAGAAATTAGAGTATAGAAAATAAGGCTTAGAGTTTAGAAATTAGAGTTTAGATTGAATTTTTAACACGAACGGTTTATAGTTTAAAGTTTAGGGACTAAACTCAAAACACTAAACCCTAACACCTAAACTCTAAATCAGGCTAAATTTTGAAGGAAAAAAAATGATGAAAAGAAACTCTAATTAAAACATTACTCATGATGCATTTTATCATTTATTTCTTCGAGCATTTTCCCGCCAAAATAATAACATTCATCACAAAGTGTCTTTTTTATTTGTTCATATTTTCATGTGATCTTAATGTTTGAAAAATAAAAATTTAAAAAAAAAAAAAAACGAAAAAATTTACTTCCACCCAATTTCCACTAAAAAAGTGCTTCTCTCTCAATGATATACTATATATATATATATATATATATATATATATATATATATATATATATATATATATATATATATATATATATATATATATATGGGAAGGATCTAGCGCTAAGGAGCTTTTTTGGGATAAAGGGACAAGTGATTTTGTGATTTTTATATCTTTAATTCTACAGCTCCGATTTAAAAAAAAAAATTGCCGGTATCTATTTTCATTGTGTAGATTCAGAAAAAAAATATTTTTTTTAACTGGAGCGTTTGTAAAGACCCGTCCTAATCCATCCGGACGATGTCCATATCGATTATAAACGATTCACAACAGTTGATTACATCGCGAGGTACTTGACCTCTATATGATACATTTTACAAACATTGCATTCGTTTTTGAAAAGACAATCTTTCATTACATCGAAAGTTGACAACATGCATACCATTTCGTAATATATCTTACTATAATGGACTTAATAATAATCTTGATGAACTCAACGACTCGAATGCAACGTCTTTTGAAATATGTCATGAATGACTACAAGTAATATCTCTAAGATGAGCAAATGCACAGCGAAAGATTTCTTTCGTACCTGAGAATAAACATGCTTTAAAGTGTCAACCAAAAGGTTGGTGAGTTCATTAATTTAACATAAATAATCATTTCATAATTTTAATAGACCACAAGATTTCATATTTCCATTTCTCATAACATACGTCCCATGCATAGAGACAAAAATATCATTCATATGGATTGAACACCTGGTAACCGACATTCACAATATGTATATAAGAATATCCCCATCATTCCGGGATCCTCCTTCGGACATGATATAAATTTCGAAGTACTAAAGCATCTGGTACTTTGGATGGGGCTTGTTGGGCCCGATAGATCTATCTTTAGAGTTCGCGTCAATTAGGGTGTCTGTTCCCAAATTCTTAGATTACCAGACTTAATAATAAGGGGCATATTCGATTTCGATCATTCAACCATATAATGTAGTTTCGATTACTTGTGTCTATTTCGTAAAAACATTTATAAAAATTGCGCATGTATTCTCAGCCCAAAAATATAAAGGGTAAAAAGGTAAATGAAACTCACCGTATTGTATTTTGTAGTAAAAATACATAGAACGACATTGAACAAGTATAGGGTTGGCCTCGGATTCACGAACCTATATCATTGATGTATTTATTAATATTCATATTTGTAATCGGACAATTATATATATAAATTTATTAATTATATCCTTTTTATGTTACTAATTTATATGTTCTAGGTATTCATTTTTATATATTTTAGTTAAATAAAATATTAATTTTGTTATATTATATACTAAGTGTATTTATATATATATATATTTATATATATTATTTGTTTGCTAAAAACGGTATCTAAATAATACTAAGATAATATTTGTAGTGATAAAATTAATAATAATGATAATACTCATATTAGTAAAAATAATACTAACAGTAGTTTTTAATAAAACGCATAATCTAAAAATGATATTAATGAAAATATTGCTTTTTAATAATAATACTAAATTCTTAATAATAATAATTATTATAACGATCTTATTACTAATGATAATCTTAATAACAATACTTTTATCAATATCAATAATAATAATTCTACTATGATACTAATACTATTATAAATGATAATAATAATAGTTTGTATTATTTTCGTAATAACAATAATAATAATAATCATATTCGTAATCGAAATCATAATTTTACTTGTATTCGTATAATTATATTCCAACTTCTATAATTTTTATCATATTATCTTTTATTATACAATTACGACATTAACATGTTTCATATATTTGAAATCATAATAATAATATAATACTAGCAATGATAACACAATGATATAAAAACTAATAATAAAAATATTAGTTATGATAATACTAATAAATTTTTAATGACAATTTTAGTAATAATAAGGATAATAATATAAATTTCATTAGTAATAATAATAATTATGTTATTAACATTAGTAATATTAATAGTTATCATCATAATATCAATAATTAATAATACCACTAACAATAATAATAATAATAATAATAATAATAATAATAATAATAATAATAATAATAATAATAATAATAATAATAATAATAATACTTAAAATATCAATTAGTACCTTAGAAGCATTAAAAAGATTTTAATTGCCCACGATGGGACTCGAACCCACAACCTCTCGTTCACTAAATCACTCCTTAACCATTAGACCGCTGCACATTTTTCTGTTTGATAACCCTCCGAAATCCTTATAACCCGTATTTACATTTTCCTTCCATTCATCTTCTTCATCAAAAATCCATCGATTCAACCACTCTTAATAACTAAAAAAAAAAACGAATCTATGGTCTTGTTTATGACTTGTAATGATAATAAATTCATAAAACATGATCTTGAAATAAAAAAAATAAAATAAAAAAAAATAAAGACAGCTTGCTGCTGTCGCTGATTCTAATGGAAAAAAAAATGTTTTCGCTCATGAGATCGTTTTAGACAAAGTTCAAAACATGAAAGGGATACTAAATCATCCCTAGAAACTTTCTCAAACATCCATTTCAATAGAAACCTCACATAAATCTATAATTTGATCTTTAAACAAAGTTTGAGTTTTTGATTTGAAAACTTTGACTCGCGAATTCGAGTTTGATTTTAAGAATTTGAATTCGAAACTTTACAGGAAGTTTACTTGTAAGATTCCTAACATCTTTGCGTTATTACATTTTTAAAATTCGTTCGAAATCAATTTATGGTGAAAAAGATGAAGACAGAAGAGAATAAGCTGTCGTTCTTCCTTTTCTGTTAGATTTTACAAATTGAGTCATATATTATAAAATGGGCCATCGAATATTTGCAGTAGAAACATGATTTGAATAATTGGAATTGACTAATAACAAACTTAGACAAGAAGGACAAATCAGATAGGGAATATAAGAAAAAAAATGAACTTGAAAAAGATGCTCAACAGATTTTTGTTTCTATCTGAACTACTGCATCTGTTGTCGATCAATCATACGCGTTTTATATAATATTTATGTAATATAATTATGTTAAGAAGCACCTAGTTAGTAATATTAGAATTATATAAAAAAAATTTATTACTAATAATAATAATAACAGAAATAATAATAATAATAATCATATAACATATTATATAATATCTTTTATTGAATATTTATTATTTATACAATTCATATATAATACAATGTGTTAATAGTTACTAATAGAAATTATATATATTAATATCATGTATATATATATATATATATATATATATATATATATATATATATATATATATATATATATATATATATATATATATATATTTATGTATATTCATTTAATAGTAACTTAATTATTCTAATTATTATTTTATATTTTTAATTCCAATTGATTAAGTGTACTTTATCTATTCACTTATTTTTATATTTACCTATATATATATATATGTATATTTACATATTTATTTACACATAATTGTTCGTGAATCATCGGGCATAGTCAAAGGGTAATTGATTACATGAATATGGAAATTCAAAACTTTCGAGACTCAACATTACAGATTTTGCTTATCGTGTTGGGAACATATAAAGATTAAAGTTTAAATTTGATCGGAAATTTCCGGGTTATCACAGTACCTACCCGTTAAAGAAATTTTGTCCCGAAATTTGAGTGAGGTGGTCATGGTTAACAATAAAAATGTTTCCATGACGAATATGAGTTGATAAATAGAGTTTTATCACTATTGAATAATATAGATAAAACAATTTGATTACTCGAAGCGTACGAATGAAGCTATCACAAAATGGCAGAATGAGGAAAGTAAGTTTCGTCCTAACTTTTGACGTAGTCATGGCTGAATTTAGGAAATAAGGTGCGTCTTAACTTTTGAAATCGTCTTGGTTGAATTCCGGAATTCAAGGGATTTTAAGAAAATTTTCGAAAACTAAAAGATTTGATTCTTCGGGATTTATGGAAATTAAGATCTCTTTAATTAAATACGGTGATCTGCCCCGATTACTACGTCTGATATTTCCTTTATAAATTTACCTTTTCCGTTCCATTTGTTTTCACCACTTCTATACTCAATTCCCAAATTCAAAAGATTTATGAACATGCTTAACCCTGTTCTGATCCTTGTTCTTTTTCTAACTATCGCAATGATCGTTCTTCTTTTCCAACTCCCACCTGAAGAATATGTTTATTTCTATTATGCTCTAGGGATTATTGTATTTATAATCCTCCCGTGTCTTTATATTGCTATACGTACTGATATCCACGGTTTGTAATTTCGGTGTTGTCATTGAGCTTTATATTTTCTCTTATATTTTGGATCTCTTTGCCTTTTTATTCTCTTCTCGATCTCTAGTAAAGCGAGTAATGGTCCAGAATTCGTAAATATGGAGTTTCGAATGAACTCCATGTTCTAAGCAAGAAAGAACGTGATCGCACGATTTGATTTGTCAAATTACCAGAATCACTGAGAATAGAACTATTAAGAACATATTTTCTTGATATGTTCAAAAGTTAAACAGAATGAAAGAGTTATGTAACATGACACATGATGATGTTATAATCTGTGAATCATCATGTTCCATTTAGAAACTCAGCATGACTTACTGTAATATAATCACGTTGATCAAGTGTCATTATATTATACTAACTCATGCATCAGTTCCCAACATTACTTCAATAATATTCATATTTTAATCTTGAAAGTTTACAGAATATAGAAACTAACAGTTTCTATATGATGTAACACTGATAGCACGAAGAGATTAATGATTTCAAATAAGAATAGTTATAAAAATATCTTCAGAAATATGGAGGATATTTATAATGAAAGATACGATGATATCTTGGAATATCTATGATCGGAGGATGATGAAGAATATCGTCCACAAGGTTTAGAGTAAGGAGCAAGACATTTGCTAAAGGCTTCAGCCGGCATTGAATCATTTGGATTCTTTGAAGTCAAACTTATTCTTTGTGACCCGTTACCCAACCTGTTTGTTGTTTCGTCTCTAGGGAACTGTTATCGTTGTTAAGTCTATCTCTGACCATGCAAAACACCAGTTTATAATCTTGCTTTGTGGGATCATGATTGTGTGAATTAATTAGGTGCGTATTGGGGTGCAATATATTGAAATGGGTTCTATTGAGAAAGGTATTGTTGAGTTCATACTTCAGAACAATGTCAGAAGGCTTGTCATGGGAGCAGCTACAGACAGGCACTATTCAAGGTTAATTCTGAAAAAGATTCAAGTTCTGAATTTTTATGGATGTATATTAGTACATTATTATACTTACCCTATTAGTTATTTAGTAATCAACTTTATAATATAGGAGGATGGTAAATCTGAGGTCCAGGAAAGCCATTTACGTGTGTTTAGAAGCTGCTGCATCCTGTCAGATTCAATTTGTATGCAAATGAAATCTCATTTTCACTAAGTAAGTCTGGTTTTCTTATGTATGTAAATTTATGGTATTCATGAACCTAACGATTCAATGAAGGTATGTCTATCATGTATATTTGGTTTATAAATCCATACATTAAGACGTACCTATTGATCTTATCCTGCTCTCGATGAAAGGTGTCAAAAGTGTTTTATGTTTATGGATTTAAGTTTTTTAATCTCTGTTGATTAACGATTTATATTTATTTACTTAATTCCTTTTTTTGCTTAACCAAAGAAAAAATAATTGTTTTATATATCCCTAAATGAATTGGATTCTCTTATGTATTTTTTGCTTGACCTTCGACCATTTGAATTAGAAAGAAAAGTAAAGACATTTTTGATCAGTCAATAAGACGAGAAAGAAAAGTAAAGGTAGGTTGATTTCTTAACGTTTCCATTTTTATTTTGTTTTAGTTTACAAATGTCTTAATAACTATTGTTTACTTTATAGTGTATTAGTCAGGGATTTTTATTTCAAATTTTATTCTTTCATACTCATGTCTGTTCATTCTAATAATTAATATTATGATGTGGCGATGATCCATTTGCTATTATAACTTTATTTATTAGTAATTGGTTCATGACGTCTGATGATTGCGTTTTAATATTCAGATCAAAGCTTTGCTACATTACACATATTAGGTTCTCTTTAAAAGATGAATGCAACCATCTTCAACAGAGTTCTTCGAGGTAAACATGTAATCAAACGGAAGATATTTGATTGTATTCTATTTTGTTATGTTATTTTATTTTTGTATTAACATTTGCGAAGTACTAATCATCGCGGGGTTTCCTTGAATTACAGTAATTATGAAATGACTTTGTATTAGTTACTCACTTAGTTTGAGTTTTCGATTTATATTGCATTTTGGTATTGTTAATAATTTTTGGCTTTATGAATATTTAGTAAATTAGTATAGCGCCAGATCTATGGAGTATATATACCAAGGCATTTCACATTTGATTTCTAATATCAAAATAGTTACAATAGTTAAACACAACTATAACCATGTTAACTAATGTAATCAAACCAATGTTCGGTGTTTAGGGCCATCAAAAAATATGTTTTAAATACAATTGCACGGTGTTTTACACATTTGAATGTTTTAAATATAAAATATATTTTTAGATTTTTATTGGCTCCTATCATGTAAGTATTCTGATGTGAACTATTACAGCACAATCATTTATATTAGAATTTTTTTGTTTTTGTTAAATTTGCAGATTTATCAACTCAATGACCACGCGCTCTTAAACTCAAAAAGAATATTTAAATTTTGTCAATAGCACGAGCTCTTAAATAATTATTATATTTTATGTATTTTTAGTATCACTATTTACATACTAATATGAACTGTAAATCCCTTTTATTGCACATTTTTTTTACACATCTATGCAACGCACGGGCTTAGAGAAATATTTTATACAAAGAAGTCTTGAAAACAACTACCAATTGTTGCTCCAATTAATGAAGTAGCTATAATCAGTAATCATAGAATAATCGAACAATTTACAAAAAATATTTGTTCGACAAATTTAAATAAAATTATTTGGTGATTAAAAAAAATTATATCATTTGTTGATACTAATTTAATAAAAATTCATTTATAATCAGTTATATTATATCCGCCGTGAATCGCACGGGCTCAAAAAATCTAGTATGTATATATATATATATATATATATATATATATATATATATATATATATATATATATTTATATATATATATATACACACACACACACACTAGTGAAATGACCCGTGAAATCACGAGTTTGTTTAAACGAAACAGTTTAATGATATGTTTTAGGTATTAAGTAAACGTAAATGTTAAAGTCATTTATTTAATGACCCATGGACCCACGGAGTCCGACTAAGAAACTCTTCAGTTGAACATTTCATCAAACACCTAAAATGCATATTAAACGATTCACATCCAATAATAAGAGATAATATTGGTTATCATTTTATTTTAAAAGTGTAAATTAAAATATAAATTTAGAATTAGTTTCCTTCTTCCTAGTTTTTATATCTTCTTTTACTCAATTCAAAATAATTAATTAAAATAATTCAAATTTAATTAATTTTAATAATTAAAATAATTATTAATAAGATTTAGTAATAAAAATTAATTAATAAGATTAAATTTTAATTCAAAATTATTTAGATTAATGACATCACCCACAATGGTTAGATTTTTTTCTTTTGTTTTTTAATTTTTTTAAAAAATGAAATTAGCCTAATTATGACATCACCATTATAGGATTTTAATAGAATATATATATATATATATATATATATATATATATATATATATATATATATATATATATATATATATATATTGTTTACAAGAGGGAAGCACTTTTGTGAGGGGGTAATTTTTCTTTTCGTTTTTTGGATTTTTTTCAAACATTAAGATCACATTAAAATATAAACATTTAAAAAAGACACTTTGTGATAAATGTTATTATTTTGGCGGAAAACGCTCGAAGAAATAAATGATAACATGCATCATATGTAATTTTTTATTAAAGTCTTTTTAAGGGGTTAGAAATTAGGGTTTAGAAATTAGAGTTCAGAAATTAGAGTTTAGAAAATAGGGCTTAGAGTTTAGAAATTAGAGTTTAGATTGAATTTTTAACACGAACGGTTTATAGTTTAAAGTTTAGGGACTAAACTCAAAACACTAAACCCTAACACCTAAACTCTAAATCGGGCTAAATTTTGAAGGGAAAAAAATGATGAAAAGAAACTCTAATTAAAACATTACTCATGATGCATTTTATCATTTATTTCTTCGAGCATTTTCCCGCCAAAATAATAACATTCATCACAAAGTTTCTTTTTTATTTGTTCATATTTTCATGTGATCTTAATGTTTGAAAAATAAAAATTAAAAAAAAAAATGAAAAAATTTACTTCCACCCAATTTCCACTAAAAAAGTGCTTCTCTCTCAATGATAAACTATATATATATATATATATATATATATATATATATATATATATATATATATATATATATATATATATATATATATATATATATATATATATATATAAATGAGAAGGATCTAGCGCTAAGGAGCTTTTTTGGGATAAAGGGACAAGTGATTTTGTGATTTTTATATCTTTAATTCTACAGCTCCGATTTAAAAAAAAAAATTGCCGGTATCTATTTTCATTGTGTAGATTCAGAAAAAAAAATAATTTTTTTTTAACTGGAGCGTTAAGATGCATCTGATGCATGTTATCCGCTGTTTGATGCATGTTAACTGTTTTTCATGCATCAAATGCATCTTAACAAAAAACAAAGAAAAAATGACTTTTGATTAAAAAAAATGGTGTTTAGGGTTTTGTAATTAGGGTTTAGAAATTAGGGTTTTAGAACTAGTTTTTAATACGAACGGTTTAGAGTTTAGGGTTTAGGGGTTAGGGTTTAGGGTTGAGGGTTTACGGCGTAAACCCAAAACCCTAAACCCTAACCCCTATACCCTAAACTCTAAATCGGGCTGATCCTAAAAAAAACTCAAAAAAATCTCAAAAAACGTTAACATGCATCAGATGCATTTTAAGCTCCTGTTGAAAAAAATATAAATTTTTTTTATGAATCTACACAATGTCAGTAGATCACGGAATTTTTTTTTTTTAAATTGGAGCTATAATGTAAAAGATATGAAAATCTCATTTTACTTATCCCCTTATCCCAAAAAAGTCACTTATCACTTGATTTCCCTATATATATATATATATATATATATATATATATATATATATATATATATATATATATATATATATATATATATATACCCACCCTAAGCACCCATTTAATATGCATTAGAACTATTTATACCATGCTAAGTCATGCTTAAACAAAAATAATAATATGATAGAAATTCAAACCGTTTAAAAAGAATATTAAAATGAGTAAAATACAATTTTTCGTCAGCTAGACGACCTCAAATGGCAAGACACCTACAGAGAGTCTGGCTCCTTCTTCTCTTTTAAGGTGATCTTAGAAATTTCAGCATAATCTGAAATCGAAACTTATGTGCAGCCAAATGTTCCATTTGGCAGCGCATATAATGAGTTACAATTTGTATTTAGTGAAGTGATATTAGTTTCAAAATTATATGCGTTATACATAATTACAATATGAGAGAAATAACAGGCCTTTAAATTATTTATACCAAGCTAAGTCATGCTTAAACAAATATAATAATATGACATAAATTCAAAACATTTAAAAAGAACATGAAAATAAGTAAAATACAATTTTCATCATCTAGACAACCTCGAATGGCAAGACACCTTCAGGGAGTCTTGTTCCTTGTTCTCTTCTAGGGTGATTTTAGGAATTTCATCACAATTTGAAACCAAAAATTATGCGCCTCCAAATGTTACTTCATTTTGTGACACATATTAATGAGTTAAGAGTGAAATGATTAGTTTCAAAATTATATGCGTTATACATAATTACAATAGGAGTGAAATAATAGGCCCTAAAACTATTTATACTATGCTAAGTGATGCTTAAACAAAAATAATAATATGATAGACATTCAATACGTTTATTAAGAACATTAATATGGGTAGAATATCATTTTCATCATCTAGAGGACCTCGAATGGAAAAACACCTTCAGGGAGTCTTGCTCCTTGTTCTCTTCTAGGGTGATCTTAGAAATTTCAACACAATTTAAAACCGATAATTATGCACCGCCAAATGTTACTCCATTTGGCAGCGCATATAATGAGTTACAATTTATATTTAGTGAAGTGATATTAGTTTCAAAATTATATGCGTTATACATAATTACTATATGAGAGAAATAACAGACCTTTAAATTATTTATACCAAGCTAAGTCATGCTTAAACAAACATAATAATATGACAGAAATTCAAAACGTTTAAAAAGAACATGAAAATGAGTAAAATACAATTTTCGTCATCTAGACAACCTCGAATGGCAAGACACCTTCAGGGTGTCTTGTTCCTTGTTCTCTTCTAGGGTGATTTTAGAAATTTCATCACAATTTGAAACCAAAAATTATGCGCCGCCAAATGTTACTTCATTTGGCGACACATATTAATGAATTAAGAGTGAAATGATTAGTTTCAAAATTATATGCGTTATACATAATTACAATGTGAGTGAAATAATAGGCCCTAAAACTATTTATACTATGCTAAGTGATGCTTAAACAAAAATAATAATATGATAGACATTCAATACGTTTATTAAGAACATTAATATGGGTAGAATATCATTTTCATCATCTAGAGGACCTCGAATGGCAAGACACCTTCAGGGAGTCTTGCTCCTTATTCTCTTCTAGGGTGATCTTAGCAATTTCAACACAATTTAAAACCGATAATTATGCGCCGCCAAATTTTACTCCATTTGGCGGCGCATATCAACGAGTTAAACTTTGTACTTACGGAAGTGATATTAGTTTCAAAATTATATGTGTTATACATAATTGCAATGTGAGAGAAATAATAGGCCTAAAATCTATTTATACCATGCTATATCATGCTTTAACAAAAATAATAATATGATAGAAATTCGGAATGTTTAAAAAAATATTAAAATGAGTAAAATACCATTTTCGTCATCTAGACGATCTCGAATGCAAGACACCTTCATGGAGTCTTGCTCCTTGTTCTCTTTTAGGGTGATCTTAGAAATTTTAACACAATCTGAAACCGAAATGCTATGAATGAGCACAATAACTTTGAACACCAACTTAGTTGATATATGCTTTAGGTCCTACTTTATGAATTTTATGTGATGTTTAGTTTAACCTTATTAAGAGATAATAATTGATCTATAATTATTGTTTGCTTTATATCAATGTAAGTTATGAAACATATCTAAAATCCTTGATGATTTACAAGTCCAAGTAATTACCTTTATTTTATATAGTTTATTCAAATCAATATACATTATATCTTTTCTTAGATAGTCTTATTTAAAGATTATATAAAGTACCACATATTATCTCTTTCCTAAGAGATAATTACCACAACTAAACAAGACAATCTGAAATATAATATACTATTTCTAGTTATTTTTTAAGAATTAGACTAAAGATTGATAACAACTTCTTATCCGCTCCACGCTCTCTTGGTACGATAACCTAAAATACTACCTTGATCGGGTTTTGTTTCTCGTTAGGGTGTTAAAAGTGAATTAAATAAAGGTCATATAAATTTAAAAGTTGTGAAAAACTAAGCACTCTTGCACACACATTTTACACATCACATGCTTAAATAATAATAATATAATAGAAATTCAAAACGTTTAAAAAGAATATTAGAATGAGTCAAATACCATTTTCGTCAGCTAGACGACCTTGAAAGGTACGACACCTTCAGGGAGTCTTGCTCCCTGTTCATTTTTATGGTCAATCTTAGGAATTTCAGCACAATCTGAAACCGAAAATTATGTGCCGCCAAATGTTACCTCATTTGGCAGCGCATATAATGAGTTATAATTTGCATTTAGTGAAGTGATATTATTTACAAAATTATATGCGCTATACATATTTACAATGCGAGTAAAATAATAGGCCATAAAACTATTTATACCATGCTAAGTCTTGCTGAAACAAAAATAATAATATGATAGAAATTCAAAACGTTTAAAAAATAACATTAAAATAAGTAAAATAACATTTTTGTCATTTAGACGACCTCGAATGGTAAGACACCCTTAGGGAGTCCTGCTCCTTGTTCTTTTTTCGCGTGATCTTAGGAATTTCAACATATTCTGAAACAATTATGCGTCGCTAAATGTTACTCCATTTGCTGGCGCATATTAATGAGTTAAAATTTGAATTTAGTAAAGTGATATTAGATTTATAATTATATGCGTTATACCTAATTACAATGTGAGTGAAATAATATGCCTCAAAACTATTTATACCATGCTAAGTCATGCTTAAACAAAAATAATAATATGACAGAAATTCAAAACGTTTAAATAGAGCATTAAAATGAGTAAAAAATACCATTTTCGTCATATAGACGACCTCGAATGGCAAGACACTTTCAGAGAGTCTTTCTCCTTGTTCTCTTTTTGGATGATCTTAAGAATTTCAGCACAATCTGAAACAAAAAATTATGCGCCGTCAAATGTTACTCCATTGCGTGGCACATATTAATGAGTTAAAAAATTGTATTTAGTGAAGTGATATTAGTTTCAAAATTATAAGCGTTCTACATAATTGCAATATGAGAGAAATAATAGGCCTTAAAACTATTTATACCATGTTAAGTCATGCTTTAACAAATATAATAATATGATAGAAATTCAAAACGTTTAAAAAATATATTAAAATGAGTAAAATATCATTTTCATCATCTAGACGACCTCGAATGGCAAGTCACCTTCCGGGAGTCTTGCTCCTTGTTCTCTTTTTGGGTAATCTTAGGGTTTTCAACACAATCTGAAACTGAAATGTTACTTTATTTGGCGGCGTATATTAATGAGTTAAAATTTGTATTTAGTGAAGTAATATTAGCTCCAAATTATAAGGGTTATATATAATTACAATTTTATAAAAATAACAGGCCTTAAAATTTTCTATACTATGCTAAGTCATGAATAAAAGAAACATAATAATATGGCAGAAATTCAAAACGTTTGAAAGAACATTAAAATGAATAAAATATCATTTTTGTCATCTAAACGAACTCTAATGGCAAGACACCTTCAGGGAATCTTGCATTGTGTTCTCCTTTAGGGTGATCTTAGCAATATTAGCACAATCTGAAATAGAAAATTATGCACCGCCAAATGATACTGGATTTGGCGGTGCATATTAATGAGTTAAAATTTGTACTTAGTGAAGAGATATTAGTTTCAAAATTATATATGTTATACATAATTACAATGTGAGAAATAACAAGCCTTAAAACTATTTATACCATCCTAATTCATGCTTTAACAAAAATAATAATATGATAGAAATTTAAATCGTTTAAAAAGAACATTAAAATGAATAAAATATCATTTTTGTCATCTATACAAACTCTAATGGCAAGACTCCTTCAGGAAGTCTTGCTCATTGTTCTCTTTTAGGGTGATCTTAGCAATTTCAGCACAATCTGAAACCGAAAATTATGCGCCACCAAAGGATACCACATTTGGCGGCGCATTTTAATTAGTTAAAAATTTTTACTTAGCGAAGTGATATTAGTTTCAAAATTATATGCGTCATACATAATTACAATGTGAGATAAATAATAGGCCTTATAACTATTTATACCATCATAAGTCATGCTATAACCAAAATAATAATATGTCAGAAATTCAAAACGTTTAAAAAAACATTAAAATAAATAAAATATCATTTTCGGCATCTAAACGAACTCTAATGGCACACCTTCAGGGAGTCTTGCTTCTTGTTCTCGTTTAGGGTGGTCTTAGTAACTTCAGAACATTTGAAAATCGAAAATTATGAGCCGCCAAATGATACTACATTTGGCGGCGCATATTAATGAGTTAAAATTTGTACCTAGTGAAGTGATATTAGTTTCAAAATTATATGCGTTATTAATAATTACAATATAAGAGAAATAATAGGCTTTAAAACTATTTATACAATGCAAAGTCATGCTTTAACAAAAGTAATAATATGATAAAAATTCAAAACGTTTAAAAAGAACATTAAAATGAATAAAATATCATTTTCGTCATCCAGACGAACTTTAATGAAAAGACACCTTCAGAGAGTTTTGCTCCTTGTTCTCTTTTAGGGTGCTCTTAGCAATTTCAGCACAATCTGAAACCGAAAATTATGCGCCGCCAAATGATACTAGATTTGGCGGCGCTTATTATAGAGATAAAATTTGTATATAGTGAAGTGATATTAGTTTCAAAATTATATACGTTATACATAATTACAATGTGAGAGAAATAATAGGCCATAAAACTATTATACCATGCTAAGACATGTTAAAAAAAAATGATATAAATTTAAAACGTTTTAAAATAACATTAAAATAAATAAAATATCATTTTCGTCATCTAAACGAACATAATGGCAAGACACCTTCAGAGAGTCTTGCTTCTTGTTCTCCTATAGGGTTATCTTAGCAATTTCAGCACAATCTGAAACCGAAAATTATGAGCCGCCAAATGATACTAGATTTAGCGGCGCATATTTATGACTTAAAATTTGTACTTAGTGAAGTGATATTAGTTTCAAAATTATATGCGTTATACATAATTATTATGTGAGAGAAATAATAGGCCTTAAAACTATTTATACCATCCTAAGTCATGCTTTAACAAAAATAATAATATGATAGAAATTCAAAACGTTTAAAAGAACATTAAAATGAATAAAATATCATTTTCGTCATCTAAACGAACTCTAATGGTAAGACACCTTCAGGGAGTCTTGCTCCTTGTTCTCTTTTGGAGTGATCTTAGCAATTTCAGCACAATCTGAAACCGAAAATTATGTGCCGCCAAATGATACAGATTTGGCGTCGCCTATTAATGAGTGAAATTTTGTACTTAGTGAAGTGATATTAGTTTAAAAATGATATGCGTTATACATAATTACAATGTGAGATAAATAATTGGCCTTAAAACTATTTATACCATCCTAAGTCATGCTTTAACAAAAATATAAATATGATAGAAATTCAAAACCTTAAAATAGAACATTAAAATGAATAAAATATTATTTTCGTCATCTAAACAAACTCTAATGGCAAGACACCTTCAGAGAGTCTTGCTTCTTGTTCTCGTTTAGGGTGGTCTTAGCAATTTCAGCACAATCTAAAACTGAAAATTATGCGCCTCCAAATGATACTACATTTGGCGGCGCATATTAATGAGTTAAAATTAGTACTTAGTGAAGTGATATTAGTTTCAAAATTATATGTGATGGTACGATTTTCCGTATAGCGGCAGTAAGGTACCAGTACAAGACAATAGCTGCTCAGCGTGTGGCGTATACTGATGATTGTTGTTTGCCCTTGAGAAATAATCTGCAGACCGGAACACAGATGTAAGATCTGTGGGGTGGCCTCAATCAATCTGTGGACCAATCTGTAATGATCCGTCTAGCGTACGACTGCTAAGCGGCTAATGTGTTTTTAGAGTGAGAAAGAACTGTGTGAGAGAGAAAGTGTACTTCTCTCTGACTGAAGTTCAGATCAGAATGATGTGAAATGTGGTGACCCAGGGGGTCTATTTTAAGCGTAGAATGTCCGAAATTCACGGGATACACGTGCCAATCACTGAATGGTTCTTTTACGTGAAGTATCTGGAATGTCGGTGGCGTGTGCTGACGTGGCTGTGTGCCGTTCACGCGCTGAGTTAAAGGGCTTATGCATAGAAGTTGCCTGCAGGGCTTACGCTTGACGCTGGGTGGCCTGATGTACGCTGGGCGGTAGACTCTGAAAACTGCCAAATTTTGTCATGTTTTGTGTTGCTTGATCCATATTTCTATACAAAAATGGTGTTTTTATGCGTGTATCTCCTAGGATACACCATTAAGTCTCCCCAGTTTAATGTCTTTATTTTTGTAAAAAATAAAGTCATTAAACTAAAAATAAAAGATGCCTTTTTCCTCGAAGACACAAAACTACTGTAGCCGTCTGATTTTGAAATGTCCCGTTCATATTGATTATAAACGTTCCATATTAATTGATTTCGTTGCGAGGTTTTGACCTCTATATGAGACGTTTTTCAAAGACTGCATTCATTTTTAAAACAAACCATAACCTTTATTTTATCGACAAGGTTAAAAAGACACCACCTAGATTATCCAGAAATGATAATCTAAAAATATCACACTTACACACTACCAATACATATTGGTTTACAATATTAATATGTTACAACAAAATAAATCTCGAATGCAGTTTTAAACAATATTATACAAGCATGCTGACACTAAATCTTGTCCATATATTAGCATGCAACAACGAAAGCTCTTAATAATCACCTGAGAATAAACATGCTTTAAACGTTAACAAAAATGTTGGTGAGTTATAGGTTTAACCTATATATTTATCAAATCGTAATAATAGACCACAATATTTCATATTTCAATATACATCCCATATATAGAGATAAAAATCATTCATATGGTGAACACCTGGTAACCGACATTAACAAGATGCATATAAGAATATCCCCTATCATTCTAGGAAATCCTTCGGACATGATAAAAACTAATTCGAAGTACTAAAGCATCCGGTACTTTGGATGGGGTTCGTTAGGCCCAATAGATCTATCTTTAGGATTCGCGTCAATTAGTAGATCGGTTTACTAATTCTTAGGCTACCAAGCAAAAAGGGGCATATTCAGCTTCGATCATTCACCCATATAATGTAGTTTAATTTACTTGTGTCTATTTCGTAAAACATTTATAAAATTGCATGTATTCTCATCCCAAAATATTAGATTTTAAAAGTGGAACTATAACTCACTTTCACAGATTTTTTACTTCGTCGGGAAGTAAGACTTGGCCACTGGTTGATTCACGAACCTATAACAAATATGTACATATATATCAAAGTATGTTCAAAATATATTTACAACATTTTTAATACGTTTTAATGTTTTAAGTTTATTAAGTCAGCTGTCCTCGTTAGTAACCTACAACTAGTTGTCCACGGTTAGATGTGCAGAAATAAATCGATATATATTATCTTGAATCAATCCACGACCCAGTGTATACACGTCTCAGGCTAGATCACAACTCAAAGTATATATATTTTTAGAATCAACCTCAACCCTGTATAGCTAACTCAATCATTACTGCATATAGAGTGTCTATGGTTGTTCCAAATAATATGTATACATGGGTCGATATGATATGTCAAAACATTTGCATACGTGTCTATGGTATCCCAAGATTACATAATATATTAGAATACATGTATGATACAATATAAGTTAGCTAGGATATGATTAAAATAGATTTGTTACCAATTTTCACGTAGCTACATCAAGCAAAATTATCCAATCTTGTTTTACCCATAACTTCTTCGTTTTAAATCCGTTTTGAGTGATTCAAATTGCTATGGTTTTATATTGAACTTAAGTTTATGAATCTAAACAGAAAAAGTATAATTTTATAATCATAAATACAGATTACAAGTCATTTTTGTAAAGGTAGTCATTTCAGTCGAAAGAACGACGTCTTGATGACCATTATGAAAAACATACTTTCACTTTGAGTTTAACCATGATTTTTGGATATAGTTTCATGTTCATAAGAAAAATTATTTTCTCAGAAGAACAATTTTTAAATCAAAGTTTATCATAGTTTTTAATTAACTAACCCAAAACAGCCCGCGGTGTTACTACGACAGCTTATATCCGATTTTACGGTGTTTTTCATGTTTTCAGGTTTTAAATCATTAAGTTAGTATATCATATAGATATAGAACATGTGTTTAGTTGATTTTAAAAGTCAAGTTAGAAGGATTAAATTTTGTTTGCGAACAAGTTTAGAATTAACTAAACTATGTTCTAGTGATTATAAGCTTAAACCTTCGAATAAGGTAGTTTTATATCTATGAATCGAATGATGTTATGAACATCATTACAACCTCAGGTTTTGTGGATAAACCTACTGGAAATGAGAAAAATAGATCTAGCTTCAAAGGATCCTTGGATGGCTTGAAAGTTCTTGAAGTAGAATCATGACATGAAAACAAGTTCAAGTAAGATTTTTACTCGAAATAAGATTGTTAAAGTTATAGAAATTGAATCAAAGTTTGAATATGAGTATTACCTTGTATTAGAAATATATCTTACTATATATAAGAAAGATTTCTTGAGGTTAGATGATCACTCAAAGTGGATTTGCAAGATTGGAAGTAAGCTAGCAAACTTGAAAGTGTTGTTGGTGTGTTCTTGAGTAGTTGTTTTATAACTTGGTATATGTATGGATTTATGAACTAGATTGAGCTAGATTTTGATGAAGATGATGAAGAACACTTATAACAATGGAAGAACACTTGAGAGAGAGTAGTTTGATTCAAAAAAATTGCAAAGTGAATGTGTTTATGGTACTCCTCATTCACGTGAATGTGTAGTCTCCATATAGGCTCCATTAGTTTGTAATTTTGTGAGATATTTCATGCTAGATGTTAAATGATGGTTCTCACATGGTTAGGTGACTCACAAGGGCTTCTAAGAGCTGATCATTGAAGTGTATATACCAATAGTAAATACATATAGAAGCTAGGTATTGTACAAGTAAGAATACGGGTGCATACGAGTAGAATTGTTGATGAAAATGAACGAGTATGTAATTGTAAGCATTTTTGTTAAGTAGAAGTACTTTGATAAGTGTCTTGAAGTCTTTCAAAAGTGTTTAAATAAATTTTAATATACTACATGTATATACATTTTAACGGAGTCGTTAAGTCATCGTTAGTCGTTACATGTAAATGTTGTTTTGAAACCTTTAAGTTAACGATCTTGTTAAATGTTGTTAACTCATTGTTTATTATGTCTAATGAGATGTTAAATTATTACATTATCATGATATTATGATGTATTAATATATCTTAATATGATATATATACATTTAAATGTCGTTACAACGATAATCGTTACATATATGTCTCGTTTCGAAATCCTTAAGTTAGTAGTCTTGTTTTTACATATGTAGTTCATTGTTAATATACTTAATGATATGTTTACTTATCATTTATCATGTTTATATATAGTGTATCAATATCTTAAAATGATTTATATGTAATTAGTAAGACGTTGTTATAGCGATAATCGTTATATATATCATTTTCGAGTTTCTTAATTCAATAGTCTCATTTTTATGTATATAACTCATTGTTAAAATACTTAATGAGGTACATACTTATTATAATATCATGGTAACTATATATATATATATATATATATATATATATATATATATATATATATATATATATATATATATATATATATATATCATATAGTTTTTACAAGTTTTAACGTTCGTGAATCGCCGGTCAACTTGGGTGGTCAATTGACTATATAAAACCTTTTTCAATTAATCAAGTCTTAACAAGTTTGATTGCTTAACATGTTGGAAATATTTAATCATGTAAATATCAATTTCATTTAATATATATAAACATGGAAAAGTTCGGGTCACTAAAGATTTTCTGCTCTGACGTCACATTTCCAATTATGATATTGCCACTGAAATCTTTTTGATTTATTTTCAAAATTTAAATTGCTTTCTCTATTGATCTGGCCCATACACATGTCTCAATCTTATCCCTTTATTATCCATTTGCTTGACTATAAATAGCCCGGCCTTTTACGTTTTTCCTCTTTCGAAAACTGATTATTTGCTGTGAAGATATCTTGCAATTTATTCATTTTATCAATCTGTGAAGTGCAAGGTCAGTGATTGTTCATCTTTTCTTCTATTTGAATTATTTTTTGTACTACCATGGCCGAATCCAGCAGCAAATCATCTCAAAGAGACAACCGAGATGTGAGCACTATTTCGTCAAGTATTACTGAAGCTGAAATAGATCGACTATGTATAGATCATAGGAACCTTAGATTGCTGAATCCCGTGGTTCCTTCTCCTGATGATAGGGCAAACAAACCTCCTAAAAAGATGATTACACTGTATAAGCTTCAACTTACAATAGGTAACCTTCGTATTCCTCCCACTGTTTTCTTACAAGAACTCTTATCTCATTATGGGATTGGCCTTAATCAAATTCATCCACTTGGTTTGCAAAAAAATTGTGCTTTTTGAATTGTACTGTAATGCTGTTGGCAAAATTCCAAGTATAAACGTGTTTCACGAGTTGTTTAGGACTCGATTGGTGAGTAAATGCTGGTACACTTTTGATTGTAAAGCTAATAAGGCCTTTACCGGAACAAAAGAAACCTCCTTAAAAAGATGGAAAGAACCATTCTTTTTTGTTAACGAAAGAGTTATACAGGACAATTGGGCAAACATTCGAAAATGGAGGAAAACCAAAATAGGAGTAAGTAAATCAATTGTTTTGTCTTATGATGAAAGAACAACTGTTGAAGAGTGGAAATCATTGGAACTGCCACAACGTTCATGAAAAGTCCCTTTCATATTGATTATAAACGTTCCATATTAATTGATTTCGTCGCGAGGTTTTGACCTCTATATGAGACGTTTTTCAAAGACTGCATTCATTTTTAAAACAACCATAAGCTTTATTTTATCGATAAAGGTTTAAAAAGCATTATGTAGATTATCAAATAATGAAAATCTAAAATATACCGTTTACACACGACCATTACATAATGGTTTACAATAAAAATATATTACATCAAAATAAGTTTCTTGAATGCAGTTTTTACACAATCATACAAGCATGGACTCCAAATCTTGTCCTTATTTTAGTATGCAACAGCAGAAGCTCTTAATAATCACCTGAGAATAAACATGCTTAAAACGTCAACAAAAATGTTGGTGAGTTATAGGTTTAACCTATATATTATCAAATCATAATAATAGACCACAAGATTTCTCATTTTCATAAATATCATTACACTCGCAAGTGAATAAAAATCATTCATATGTTGAACACTGGTAACCGACGTTAACTTAATGCATAGAATATCCCCAAAACAGAACCTCTCGTCTGTATAATAATCTCAAAGTACTGAACCATCCATAACCTGAATGGGGGTTGTTAAGCCCAATAGATCTATCTTTAGGATTTGTGTCAATTAGGGGCCATTTCCCTAATTCTTAGGCTACCAGACTTGAAGGGCGATATTCAGTTTAATAATCCAACCATAGAATGTAGTTTCGCATACTTGTGTCTATTTTGTAAAACATTTATAAAACTGCATGTATTCTCATCCCAAAAATATTAGATTTTAAAAATGGGACTATAACTCACTTTCACAGATTTTTACTTCGTCGGGAAGTAAGACTTGGCCACTGGTCGATTCACGAACCTCAAGTTTTGTGGATAAACTTACTGGAAAAGAGAAAAATGGATCTAGCTTCAAAGGATCCTTGGATGGCTTGAAAGTTCTTGAAGCAGAATCATAACACGAAAACAAGTTCAAGTAAGGTTTCCACTCGAAATAAGATTGTTATAGTTATAGAAATTGAATAAAAGTTTGAATATGAGTATTACCTTGAATTAGAAAGATATCTTACTGTAAATAAGAAAGATTTCTTGAGATTGGATGATCACTTGAAATGGATTCGCAAGATTGGAAGTAAGCTAGCAAGATTTCTTGAAGTGTTCTTGAATGGTTGTTTTTATGATGATTAAAGCTCGTAATTGAAGCTAAAAGATGGTGAAAATGCTTGGAGATGATCAAGTATGATGTTAGGAGTATTTTGAGAGAGAATTTGGAGTGTAAGTATGAGAAAATGAAATGGAAAAATGGGGTGAAATCATAACAACGAAATTACTTGTTATAAAGAAGAAAAAAAATCCTTAAGTTTGTTTTTATCTCATTAGTCATACAAGTTGTTAAATAATGGTTCCACATGTTTTTGACTCTAAGATGGCTGCTAAGAATGAATGATTAAAGGTGTATATATCAATAGTAAATACATCTAGAAGCTGTGTATTGTACGAGTACAAATACGGGTGTACACGAGTAGAATTGTTGATGGAAACGAATGAGAATGTATTTTTGAGCATTTTTGCTAAGTAGAAATACTTTGATATATGTCTTGAAGTCTTTCAAAAGTGTATTAATACATCTTAATACACTACATGTATATACATTTTAACTGAGTCGTTAAGTCACCGTTAGTCATTACATGTAAGTGTTGTTTTAAAACCTTTAAGTTAACGATCTTGTTAAATATAATTAATTCATTGTTATTAAACTTAAATGAGATGTTAAATTATTACATTATCATGATATTATAATGTATGAATATATCTTAATATGATATATATATATTAAAATGTCGTTACAATGATAATCGTTACATATATGCCTCGTTTCGAAATTCTTAAGTTAGTAGTCTTGTTTTACATATGTAGTTCATTGTTAACACACTTAATCATATAATTAATTATCATTTTATCATGTTAAACATAGTATATCAATATCTTAATATGATTCATATGTATTTAGTAAGACGTTGTTATAACGATAATCGTTATATATATCGTTTCGAGTTTCTTAATTCAATAAACTCATTTTTATGTATATCACTCATTGTTAATATACTTAGTGAGATACTTACTTATCATAGTCTCATGTTAACCATATATATATATATATATATATATATATATATATATATATATATATATATATATATATATATCATCAGGTAGTTTTTTTACAAATTTTTAACGTTCGTGAATCGCCGGTCAACTTGGGTGGTCAATTGTCTATATGAAGCACATTTCAAATAATCAAGTCTTAACAAGTTTGATTGCTTAATATGTTGAAAACATTTAATCATACAAATATAGTTTTCATTTAATATATTACATGGAAAAGTTCGGGTCACTACAGTACCTACCCGTTAATTAAATTTCGTCCCGAAATTTTAAGCAGTTGGAGGTGTTGATGCATCTTCTGGAAATCGGTGCGGGTATTTCTTCTTCATCTGATCTTCATGCTCCCAGGTAAACTCGAGTCCTCTACGGGCATTCCATCAAACCTTAACAATTGGTATCTTGTTTTGCTTAAGTCTTTTAACCTCACGATCCATTATGTCGACGGGTTCTTCAATAAATTGAAGTTTTTTGTTGATTTGGATTTCGTCTAACGGAATAGTGAGATCTTCTTTAGCAAAACACTTCTTCAGATTCGAGACATGAAAAGTGTTATGTACAGCCGCAAGTTGTTGAGGTAACTCCAGTTGGTAAGCTACTGGTCTGACACGATCTATAATCTTGAATGGTCCAATGTACCTTGGATTTAGTTTCCCCCGTTTACCAAATTGAACAACATCTTTCCAAGGTGAAACCTTAAGCATGACCATCTCTCCAATCTCAAATTCTATATCTTTTCTTTTACTGTCCGCATAGTTCTTTTGTCGACTCTGGGCGGTTTTCAATCGTTGTTGAATTTGGATGATTTTCTCTGTAGTTTCTTGGATTATCTCCGGACCCGTAATCTGTCTATCCCCCAATTCATTCCAACAAATTGGAGATCTGCACTTTCTACATAAAGTGTTTCGAACGGTGCCATTTCGATACTCGAGTGGTAACTGTTGTTGTAGGAAAATTCTGCTAATGGTAGATGTCGATCCCAACCGTTTCCAAAATCAATAACACATGCTCGTAGCATGTCTTCAAGAGTCTATATCATCCTTTCGCTCTACCCATCGGTTTGTGGATGATAGGCAGTACTCATGTCTAGACGAGTTCCCAATGCTTGTTGTAATGTCTGCCAAAACCTTGAAACAAATCTGCCATCCCTACCAGAGATTATAGAGACCGGTATTCCATGTCTGGAGACAACTTCCTTCAAGTATAATCTCGCCAACTTCTCCATTTTATCATCTTCTCTCATTGGCAGAAAGTGTGCTGACTTGGTGAGACGATCGACTATTACCCAAATAGTATCATAACCACTTGCAGTCCTTGGCAATTTATTAATGAAATCCATGGTAATGTTTTTCCATTTCCATTCTGGGATTTCAGGTTGTTGGAGTAGACCTGATGGTTTCTGATGTTCAGCTTTGACCTTTGAACACGTCAAACATTCTCCTACATATTTAGCAATATCGGCTTTCATACCCGGCCACCAAAAGTGCTTCTTGAGATCTTTGTACATTTTTCCTGCTCCAGGATGTACTGAGTATCTGGTTTTATGTGCTTCCTTAAGTACCATTTCTCTCACATCTCCAAACTTTGGTACCCAAATTCTTTCAGCCCTATACCGGGTTCCGTCTTCCCGAATATTAAGATGTTTCTCCGATCCTTTGGGTATTTCATTCTTCAACTTTCCTTCTTTTACAACTCCCTGCTGTGCCTCCTTTATTTGAGTAGTAAGGTTAGTACGAATAATTATATTCATAGCTTTTACCCGCATAGGTTCTCTGTCCTTTCTACTCAAAGCGTCGGCTACCACATTTGCCTTCCCCGAGTGGTAACGAATCTTGAAATCATAATCATTCAATAACTCAATCCACCTACGCTGCCTCATGTTCAGTTGTTTCTGATTAAATATATGTTGGAGACTTTTGTGGTCGGTATATATGATACTTTTGACCCCATATAAGTAGTGCCTCTAAGTCTTTAATGCAAAAACAACAGCGCCCAATTCCAAATCGTGAGTTGTATAATTTTGCTCGTGAATCTTCAATTGTCTGGACGCATAAGCAATTACCTTCGTTCGTTGCATTAATACACAACCGATGCCTTGCTTTAAGGCATCACAATATATCACAAAATCATCATTCCCTTCAGGCAATGACAATATAGGTGCCGTAGTTAACTTTTTCTTCAACAATTGGAACGCTTCCTCCTGTTCATCCTTCCATTCAAATTTATTTCCTTTATGCGTTAATGCAGTCAAGGGTTTTGCTATTTTGGAAAAATCTTGGATGAATCTTCTGTAGTAACCAGCCAATCCTAAAAATTGACGTATATGCTTCGGAGTTTTCGGGGTTTCCCAGTTTACAACGGTTTCAATCTTTGCCGGATCAACCTGAATACCTTCTTTGCTCACAACATGTCCGAGGAATTGAACTTCTTTCAATCAAAATGCACACTTTGAAAACTTAGCGTACAGTTTTTCTTTCCTCAACAATTCCAGTACTTTCCTCAACAATTCCAGTACTTTCCTCAAATGTTCTTCATTCTCTTGATTATTCTTTGAGTAAATAAGTATGTCATCGATGAAGACAATGACAAACTTGTTGAGATATGGTCCACACACTCTGTTCATGAGGTCCATGAACACATCTGGTGCGTTAGTCAAACCAAACAGCAAAACCATAAACTCGTAATAACCGTATCACGTTCTGAAAGCAGTCTTCGGAATATCATCCTCCTTTACCCGCATTTGATGATATTCGGAACGTAAATCGATCTTCGAATAAACCAACGAGCCTTGTAGTTGATCAAATAAGTCGTCGATTCTCGGTAGTGGGTAACGGTTCCTGATGGTAAGTTTGTTCAACTCTCGGTAGTCGATACACAACCTGAATGTACCATCCTTCTTTTTGGCAAACAAAATAGGAGCTCCCCATGGTGATGTACTTGGTCGTATGAAACCACGCTCTAGAAGTTCTTGTAATTGGCTTTGAAGTTCCTTCATTTCACTGGGTGCGAGTCTATATGGAGCACGAGCTATTGGTGCAGCTCCCGGTACAAGATCTATTTGAAATTCAACGGATCGGTGTGGAGGTAATCCCGGTAATTCTTTCAGAAATATATCGGGAAATTCTTTTGCGACGGGAACATCATTGATGCTCTTTTCTTCAGTTTGTACTTTCTCGACGTGTGCTAGAACAGCATAGCAACCCTTTCTTATTAGCTTTTGCACCTTCAAATTACTAATAAGATTTAGCTTCGTGTTGCTCTTTTCTCCGTACACCATTAAGGGTTTTCCTTCATCTCATACAATGCGAATTGCATTTTTGTAACATACGATCTCTGCTTTCACCTCTTTCAACCAGTCCATGCCAATTATCACATCAAAACTCCCTAACTCTACTGGTATCAAATCAATCTTAAACGTTTCGCTACCCAGTTTAATTTCTTGATTCCGACATATATTATCTGCTGCAATTAATTTACCGTTTGCTAATTCTAGTATAAACTTATTATCCAAAGGCATCAATGGACAACTTAATTTAGCACAGAAATCCTTACTCATATAGCTTCTATCCGCAAGAATCAAATAAAACATAAGCAGATGTATTGTCAATAAGAAACGTACCCGTAACAAGCTCCAGGTTTCCTGCGCTTCAACCGCATTAATGTTGAAGACTCTTCCTCGGCCTTGCCCATTATTATCCCCCTGATTTGGACACATATTTTTGTAATGGCCCTTCTTCCCGCATCTGAAACAGGTAATGTCGGCATAACTTGTTCTGGCATTATTTGTTCCCTTTGCCATTGATCCGTAGATTTCGCACTTTGTCGCACCGGCCCTTTCTATTACACTTAGTACACACTGCTGTACAGAGCCCAGTTGGATGGTATCCTTAATATCTCTGGCAGAATTTCTGCCTCTTGTTGTTATTGTTGGGATTGTTGTTGTTGCGGTTGTTATTGTTATTGAAACGGTTGTTGTAGTTGTTGCTGGGGTGGTTGTTGTTGTTGCGTTTGTTGTTGCGAGAATTGGTGCGATTGTAATTGTGATTGTTGGGTTGATTATTGAAATTGTGACCCTTGTCACTGGTTTCTTCCCATTTCCTCTTGACTTGTTTCGTATTGGCTTCTTCGGTCGCCTGTTCTTTAATCCTTTCCTCAATTTGATTTATAAGTTTATGAGCCATTCGACTTGCCTTTTGTATTGAGGCGGGCTCGTGTGAACTTATATCCTCCTGGATCCTTTCCGGTAACCCTTTTACAAATGTATCGATTTTCTCTTCTTCATCTTCGAACGCTCCCGGACACAATAGGCACAACTCTGTGAATCGTCGTTCGTACGTGGTAATATCAAACCCTTATGTTCGTAACCCTCTAAGCTCTACCTTGAGCTTATTGACCTCGTTTCTGGGACGGTACTGCTCGTTCATTAAGTGTTTGAATGCTGACCACGGTAGTGCGTAAGCAGCATCTTGTCCCACCTGTTCTAGATAAGTGTTCCACCATGTTAACGCAGTACCTGTAGTGACTAGAAATTTTCCATGTTTATATATATATTAAATGAAATTGTTATTTACATGATTAAGTGTTTCCAACATGTTAAGCAATCAAACTTGTTAAGACTTGATTAATTGAAATAGGTTTCATATAGACAATTGACCACCCAAGTTGACCGGTGATTCACGAACGTTAAAACTTGTAAAAACTATACGATGACATATATATGTTATATATATAGTTAACATGATTTTATTATAAGTATGTATCTCATTAGGTATTTTAACAATGAGTTATATACATAAAAATGAGACTATTAATTTAAGAAACTCGAAAACGATATATATAACGATTATCGTTATAACAACGTCTTACTAGGTACATATGAATCATATTAAGATATTGATACACTTGGTTAATTATGTTAAATGATAACTAAATATATTATTAAGTGTATTAACAATGAAATACATATGTAAAAATAAGACTACTAACTTAATGATTTCGAAACGAGACATATATGTAACGATTATCGTTGTAACAACATTTAACTGTATATATATCATACTAAGATATATTATATATCATAATATCATGATAATATAACAATCTAACATCTCATTTGTTATAATAAACAATGGGTTAACAACATTTAACAAGATCGTTAACCTAAAGGTTTCAAAACAACATTTACATGTAACGACTAACGATGACTTAACGACTCAGTTAAAATGTATATACAAGTAGTGTTTTAATATGTATTCATACACTTTTGAAAGACTTCAAGACACTTATCAAAATACTTCTACTTAACAAAAATGCTTACAATTACATCCTCGTTCAGTTTCATCAACAATTCTACTCGTATGCACCCGTATTCGTACTCGTACAATACACAGCTTTTAGATGTATGTACTATTGGTATATACACTCAAATGATCAGCTCTTAGCAGCCCATGTGAGTCACCTAACACATGTGGGAACCATCATTTGGCAACTAGCATGAAATATCTCATAAAATTACAAAAATATGAGTAATCATTCATGACTTATTTACATGAAAACAAAATTACATATCCTTTATATCTAATCCATACACCAACGACCAAAAACACCTAAAAACACTTTCATTCTTCAATTTTCTTCATCTAATTGATCTCTCTCAAGTTCTATCTTCAAGTTCTAAGTGTTCTTCATAAATTCCAAAAGTTCTAGTTTCATAAAATCAAGAATACTTCCAAGATTGCAAGTTTACTTCCAAGTTTTCTAAATCCATTCCAAGTAATCATCCAAGATCAAGAAACCTTTGTAACTTACAGTAGGTTATCTTTCTAATACAAGGTAATAATCATATTCAAACTTTAATTCAATTTTTATAACTATAACAATCTTATTTCGAGTGGAAATCTTACTTGAAATTGTTTTCGTGTCATGATTCTGCTTCAAGAACTTTCAAGCCATCCAAGGATCCATTGAAGCTAGATTTATTTTTCTCATTTCCAGTAGGTTTATCCAAGGAACTTGAGGTAGTAATGATGTTCATAACATTATTCGATTCATACATATAAAGCTATCTTATTCGAAGGTTTAAACTTGTAATCACTAGAACCTAGTTTAGTTAATTCTAAACTTGTTCGCAAATAAAAGTTAATCCTTCTAACTTGACTTTTAAAATCAACTAAACACATGTTCTATATCTATATGATATGCTAACTTAATGATTTAAAACCTGGAAACACGAAAAACACCGTAAAACCAGATTTACGCCGTCGTAGTAACACCGCGGGCTGTTTTGGGTTAGTTAATTAAAAACTATGATAAACTTTGATTTAAAATTTGTTATTCTGGGAAAATGATTTTTATTATGAACATGAAACTATATCCAAAAATTATGGTTAAACTCAGAGTGAAAGTATGTTTTCTAAAATGGTCATCTAGACGTCGTTCTTTCGACTGAAATGACTACCTTTACAAAAACGACTTGTAACTTATTTTTTCGACAATAAACCTATACTTTTTCTGTTTAGATTCATAAAATAGAGTTCAATATGAAACCATAGCAATTTGATTCACTCAAAACGGATTTAAAATGAAGAAGTTATGGGTAAAACAAGATTGGATAATTTTTCTCATTTTAGCTACGTGAAAATTGGTAACAAATCTATTCCAACCATAACTTTATCAACTTGTATTGTATATTATGTAATCTTGAGATACCATAGACACGTATACAATGTTTCGACCTATCATATCGACACATCTATACATATTTCAGAACAACCATAGACACTCTATATGTGAATATTGGAGTTAGCTATACAGGGTTGAGGTTGATTCCAAAATATATATAGTTTGAGTTGTGATCAATTCTGAGATACGTATACACTGGGTCGTGGATTGATTCAAGATAATATTTATCGATTTATTTCTGTACATCTAACTGTGGACAACTAGTTGTAGGTTACTAACGAGGACAGCTGACTTAATACTTAAAACATCAAAATATATTAAAAGTGTTGTAAATATATTTTGAACATACTTTGATATATATGTATATATTGTTATAGGTTCGTGAATCAACCAGTGGCCAAGTCTTACTTCCCGACGAAGTAAAAATCTGTGAAAGTGAGTTATAGTCCCACTTTTAAAATCTAATATTTTTGAGATGAGAATACATGCAGGTTTTATAAATGATTTACAAAATAGACACAAGTACGTGAAACTACATTCTATGGTTGAATTATCGAAATCGAATATGTCCCTTTTTATTAAGTCTGGTAATCTAAGAATTAGGGAACAGACACCCTAATTGACGCGAATCCTAAAGATAGATCTATTGGGCCTAACAAATCCCATCCAAAGTACCGGATGCTTTAGTACTTCGAAATTTATATCATATCCGAAGGGTGTTCCGGAATGATGAGGATATTCTTATATATGCATCTTGTTAATGTCGGTTACCAGGTGTTCACCATATGAATGATTTTGTATCTCTATGTATGGGATGTGTATTGAAATATGAAATATTGTGGTCTATTGTTACGATTTGATATATATAGGTTAAACCTATAACTCACCAACATTTTTGTTGACGTTTAAAGCATGTTTATTCTCAGGTGAATACTAAGAGCTTCCGCTGTTGCATACTAAAATAAGGACAAGATTTGGAGTCCATGTTTGTATGATATTGTGTAAAAACTGCATTCAAGAAACTGATTTCGATGTAACATATTTGTATTGTAAACCATTATGTAATGGTCGTGTGTAAACATGATATTTTAGATTATCATTATTTGATAATCTACGTAAAGCTTTTTAAACCTTTATTTATGAAATAAAGGTTATGGTTTGTTTTAAAAATGAATGCAGTCTTTGAAAAACGTCTCATATAGAGGTCAAAACCTCGCAACGAAATCAATTAATATGGAACGTTTTTAATCAATAAGAACGGGACATTTCAGTTGGTATCCGAGCGTTGGTCTTAGAGAACTAGAAAATTTGCATTAGTGTGTCTTATCGAGTTTTTTAGGATGCATTAGTGAGTCTGAACTTCGACCGTGTTTTCTTTAAAAATGATTGCTTAACATTTTTGTTGGAAACTATATATTATTAACATGTATATATTATGTGATATATTAATCTTTTAACATGTTTGATATTGTGTGATAGATGTCTACCTCTAGCACAAATCCCATTGACTCACCTAATAATAATGAAGAGTCAAATATATATTGGACTGATTCACAAGTTCCCGAAGAAGAACCGGAAGAAGAATCAGAACCGGAAGAAGAATCAGAACCGGAAGAGGAGGAACCGGAGGAGGAAATAGAACCGGTGGGGGAAATAATAAAACGGTTAAGTAAAAGAAAATCCTCAACCAACCGACCAAGGTTAATTATGGTCAATGGTATTTCCGCCAAGGAAGCAAAATATTGGGAGGATTACCAATTCTCCGATGAATCGGATTCCGACGAGAATTCCGATGATGTTATAGAAATTACCCCAACTGAATTTAAAAAGGCAAAAGAAAATAATAAGGGAAAGGGCATAAAAATAGAGAAATCTAATTCCAACCCCGATGAACTTTATATGTATCGCCAACCCCCGAAGCCCTTAAGTTGTAACAATGACCCGGGAACCTCTAAACCACCAGGTTTTTCTAAACCGTTGTGGAAAACGACAGCTCGTATTAGGGGAACATCATATATCCCTAGAAAATTGGCAAAACGAACCAAAACCGAAGAAGAAGAAACGAGCGAGTGGGAATAAGATAAGTTGTATTCGTGTGGTGTAATATATGTAATATAGTGTGCTTATGCTTTATGATATATGTAAAAATTGCTTGTATTAATAAGTATTTTTTTTTTATGAATCTAACTCTTGTCTATTTTACAGTATAAAAACACAAAATGGATAGACAACCCAATATTTTAAGAGACCTACCCGGAGACATGATTGATGAAATCTTGTCTAGAGTCGGTCAGAATTCTTCGGCACAAATATTTACGGCGAAATCAGTTTGTAAGACATTCGAAGAACGTTCCAAGAATGTCTTGGTTTATAAGAGACTTTCGTTTGAAAGATGGGGGATATCACATTGGGAAACCCATAAGTTACGATGTGTTTACTTTGACGCATATATTGCGGGGAACCCAAATGCTATTTTACGCAACGGGTTAAGAAATTATTTTGACTCAATGTATCCGAATATAGGACTTCATGATTTAGAAAAAGCGGCTAACATGCAACATAAAGAAGCATGCTATGCTTACGGGTTAGTAATGTTCGCTTCTCACCAAAGTGAGAAAAAGAACATCGGGCTACAACTATTAAACAAAACGTTCCCACAAGTGACGGAGTCGGTAATTGGGGTAAGAAATGAGGTTTTTAGGTTATTACGAGACTGTTGGTCATTACGTAACCCTCGTCCCTCTGACGACGTTACAACACGCTGTCTTATTAACGGCCATAACGGTTATGTTCCACAAGACCAAGGATGGGAAGTTGTAGTAACCCGAGCTAATCCATCCGGACGATGTCCATATTGATTACAAACGCATTACAACAGTTGATAACATTGCGAGGTACTTGACCTCTATATGATACATTTTACAAACGTTGCATTTATTCTTAAAAGACAATCTTTCTTTTCATCAAGAGTTGACATATACACCTATTATTTCATAATGTTCAAATGACTTAATCTGCCATTTACTTAATAATAGTCTCTAATGATCTTCAATGACTCGAATGCAACGTCTTTGAATCATAGCTTAAAAGGTCCCAAGTAGTATCCTTAATATGAGCTAATGCACGGCGGAAGACTTAAATCGTACCTGAGAATAACATGCTTTAAAACGTCAACATAAAGTTGGTGAGATATATAGGTTTGATGCTAGACGCGTAATAACTATGGACCACAAGATTTCATGTTTATACATAATACACTCCTCGTGTATAGAAAAGACGTTGAGCACTTGGTAACCATACTTAACATTTAAATCACAGCATCATATTCTTAAATAAACCCTACACCGTACCAAGTGTAGTAACGAAACGAAGTACTGTGCAACCGTTTAAAACTGGTCGTCCAGCCCGGTTGGGGTTGTTAGGCCCGATAGATCTATCAACAGGATTCGCGTTTACGCTCCTCACGTAAATATTAGCTACCAAGTATAAAGAGATATGCCATGGTACAACTCAACGTAGATTTTATTTTTGATCACTTGTGTCCATATCGTAAATCATTTATAAAAACAGCGCATGTATTCTCAGCCCAAAAATATTTAGAGTTTAAAAGGGGACTATATACTCACCTAATGTATTTTGTAGTAAAAATACATATAACACCATTAATCACGTATAAGGTTGGCCTCGGATTCACGAACCTATATCAATTGTATATTTATTAATTCACACAATCGTAATTGAATATGTTTATACATATATATTATTTGTTTGTTACTAATATTGATAAAAATATTAATAATAATAATACTTGTGATAATAATATTACTTTTGTAAAAATTAACACTTCTGTAATTTATATAAAAGAAAATAATGTTAATATTTACGGAAATGATAATACTTTATATTACTTTCATAATAATAATAATAATAATAATAATAATAATAATAATAATAATAATAATAATAATAATAATAATAATGTTAAAAATAAAAATAAAGTTATAATAATAATATATTTTTTTTTACTAATGATAATAACAATAATAATAATACTTAATTTAGTAAATATAATGATAGTAGTAGTAATTTTAATAATAATACTAATAATAAAGGTATTAAATAATACCTTAAATCCATAAAAACAATTAGACTGTAGAGGTCGGGACTCGAACCCAAGACCTCTCGCTAACACACTACACACTCAAACCGTTCCTCCAGCTTCGTTTTTCTGATTTAATTCCCACGCATAATTTTATTATCCATGTTCAGTAACCATCATCTTCAACAACTCAAACAATCAAAACCCAAATCAAGAACATAACAGTTAAGTTGAGGTTTGAATTATGATGTGGGTTCAACATAGAACTACCAGTTAGGGTCGATTTAAATCACAACGATAAAAAAAAAAATTAAAACAGCAAGAACACTTGCAGCTACCGTCGCTGCCCTTTTTTTAAAAAAAAAAAAAATTATTGATTAAGAAATCAATAACGTTTTATGTTATGACTATAACACGAAATAGATGTTAAATCGTTTATAAAAACTGCTGAGATTATTAATTAGACTTGAATTATAACAGTTAACTCGAATTTTATCAATATCCAATCGGTTGACTTTTATTCTCCAAAGTTTTGACTGTAAATTTCGTGATGGATATGTTGATTTGAATTCTGAAACTTTGTAGATAGTTTTAGTAAGTAATTCCTAACAAGATTGTTTTATTACATTTTGACCTTTGATTCAATATAGCGTTTTGGCCAAACGGATTCAAGAACAGAGGCGACCCGATTTACTTCCTGTATTTCTGTCTCAATTCCCTCTCAACTTACAGTTGTATTTATAATGTATGATTCTTGAATGTTTATAATGTGTAACAGATTTAATATAACAACAAAATTTAAAAACAGGATGATGGAACATGTCACCTAATATTGTACCAAGATTTTGACAGAAAACTAAATATAATGTAAAATAAATAGAGTATAATCGTGCTTAGTAACAAATTCCCTTAAATTATGGGGTAGAATATGGCTCAACACAAGTTACAAATAGACACAAACAAAATTGGTATAGTTCTGATTGTAACATATAGCAACTGGTACGTTCCTTTTTATTATTATTATTATTTTTTATTTATTATAATTAGTAATAATTAATAATAAATATTTTAATCATAATAAATAATAATAATACTAATAATTATTATATTGATAATAATTCTAATAATACCGGATAATGATATTAACTATAAAAATGATAATAATAATATTATTCATAATACCACAAATAACACTAATTATAATGATATAATAACACTAATAATAATAATAATAATAATAATAATAATAATAATAATAATAATAATAATAATAATACTAATAATATTAATAATATCAAAATAATACCTAATAATAATAATAAGTATATTGATAAGAATTATAAATGTGATGATAATAATAATTTTAAATGAAATTGGAACTTCTTAATAATAATAATAAATAATCATAATAATAATAATTAGGATTTTAGTTTTAATCTTTCTTATAATAAGATTTATATTTAACATCTTTATTTACAACTAATTGTTCGTGAATTGCCGAGAGCAGTCAAAAGGGTAACTGATAATTCGAATATAGATTTCAAACTTTCTAGACTCAACTTTACAGATTTTGCTTACCGTGTCGGAAACATATAGAGTTTAAGGTTTAAATTTGATCGGAAATTTCTGGGTCGTTACAGTACCCACCCGTTACAGAAATTTCGTCCCCGAAATTTGATAGAGGTTGTCATAAATAACAAAAGAGATGTTTTCATGACGAATATGAGGTAATAATAAAGTTTTATCATTATTGAGAGATTTAGATAAAACGATTCGATTATGTAAGACGCACGAGTGAAGCTATCACAAAAGAATGAAATGAGTGAATATAGAATTGTTTTAACCGATGACATGATTAGGATTGATTTCCAGAATTTAAGGGATTTAAAGAAAATCTTATGTAATAAAATTTGGTTCTTCAACAATTTAGGAAACAGGATCTCCTTTGATTTAATGCGGTAATCTGTTTCAATTTCTTTGTCGGATATTTCACTATAAATCCACCTCCTTCCCTTCCTTGCTCCCATACCTCACATCTCCTACTTTTCCTCCTCTATTTCATACCTTAAGGTATTCTTTAAAATGCTTCATCCTGTTCTGATTTTTGTTATACTTCTAACTTTCATATCTTTCATTCTTCTTTTTCATCTACCACCAGAAGAATTTATTCACTTTTATGATTTCCTTGGAATTATAATGTTTCTAATTCTCCCGTGTCTTTACGTTGCAATACGTATTGATATACACGGTTTGTAATTTCTGGGTGGTCGTTGGGTTTTATATCTTCCCTTATATTTCGATGTTCCTACTTCTGTCTTCTATAATCATTGTCATCCACAGTTAATGATTTCTCCTATTTGCTGCGATCTATACCCCAAATTTTATTTCTAAGCTTCATTCTTTTGTTTCCTCTTCTTACGGTTAAGCGTCTCTTCTAATGGTCCGGAGTTCGTAGGTATGAGATTTGGAATGAACATAGCTAATGTTCTCAGAAAGGAATGGTAATGGCACGATTTTGATTTGTTAAATTACCAGAATATCCAGGAAAATAGAACTATCAAGATGATTTGTTCTTAATATGTTTTGAAATTGGATAGAATGTAAGAGCCGTGTAACATGGCATATGATGACGGTACTGTGAATCATCACATTCCATTAAAAACTTAACATGACTTACTGTAATATGATGAAGTTGATCAAGTTTCATTATATTATACTAATTCATGCATCAGTTCCCAACACTACTTCAAAACATTCATATTTTAACTTCAGAGGTTTCAGAATTTAGAAACTAACACAGTTTCTTTTATGTTGTAACACATATATTACGGAGGGATTCATGATCTCAGATAAGTTGTGAATATATCTTCAGAAATATTGAGGATATTTACAATGAAAGGCACAATGATATCGATGGATAACGAGGAAGATTTGTCTGTGAAGGTTTATAATGAGGAATAGGGTTCTTACTAACGATTTTTGCAGGCATTGAATCGTTTGGATTCTTTGAAAGCAGGTTCAGTCCTTGTGATTTATCCACAGCCTCTTTCATACTTTGCTCAATCCGTCTTCCGGTTTCAATCCTTCTCTTTTCTTAGCTTTACCACCATACCATTCTTTATCATCAATCTTTTGATTGTTAAAGTCGTTTACAGTTTTTGCTGCTTCATCAGCATTTCAAGAACTACTTCATAGTTTAGGGTGTTTTTCAGAAACTTCACATTCGAAATATGAAATTCTTAGGGATAAACTTTTTCGATATAACTGGGAGAATTTCTACGAGATTTTCAAAATACTGGTTGCGGATTTCACCAGAAAGATAATGAGTTGCTGGTACATCTGCTGATGATGTTGTGAAATATGAAAGGTTTTCTGGTAACGACGGCGAAAGGACAAGGTATAAATATCAAAGTTATAATAGGAGTAGTCTCACTGAAAAGTCGAAGTGGAGCTGTGACAAAATTAGCTTCTTGAAAAGGAATTGTAGGATTGTTTTTGCTAATAAATGACAAAGGATTCAACATGGTATGTGTTAAACTATGAATTTGGTTTCGAGAGTTTTTCGGGTGCATAACTGTCTGCATGAATCTTTCTTCAATAACCAAGGTACAGCTGGTTCAACTTCTCGATCGAGGTGTTTTCAAGAATCATGATAGGTTTGAACGCGGGTTGTAATCATCAAGATACAAATGAGGTTTAAGATGAAATCAAGTGGCAAACTTGAAGATTAGTTTTAGTTTCATATGTTATAATCAACATTTTAATTCATTTTAATTATCCAAAGTTAGCAGTCCAATAGTCCGATTGTCCAATAGTCCAATGAATTCATATAGAAATTAAATATATATAATATTCGAATTAATTAATACGTATCGTGACCCGTGTACCGGTCTCAGTATCGATCACAACTCAAACCATATATATATTTTGGAATCAACTCCAACCCTGTATAGCCAACTCCCACCTTCACATATAGAGTGTCTGCGGTTGTTCCGAAATATATATATAGATGGGTCGATATGATAAGCCGAAACCTTGCATACGTGTCCCGTTATTTAAAGTGCGTAAAATAAATAAATATATATCATGACCCATTATACAACGTGTTGTCTCAGAATTAATCCGACGTATTGTTGTACATGTGTCCCGACAGTATGTACAGTGCAGAAATTAAAATTGCGAGAATGTAAATTGCGATAAATTAAATGTTAGCCGGGAACAGTTAGCTAGGAACAGTTAGCGTGGATTCCTAACAATATTTCAATTTATTTAATTCGTCTGTTTCTAACAAATTTTATTTTGTCCAATGTTTTCTTCTTTATGCCACTTGTTGGATTCCGATAGGTCAAAATCCGAATATGAAATTTGGATGAAAATGGTTATTCCGGGGTGAGCGGATATGAATATCGGTGGTTGTAAGTAGGATAATAAATGACCGTTGAATCAGATTCGAAGAATGTACAATGTAATTTGTTAATGTGAATTTTAAATATTCCTTGGGTACTACCCACCCGTTAAAATATTTTCATCATTAACAGTTTGTACGAAAGAATTTTTAATTACGATCTTTATGAAAATATACTTGCATATATATTTTCTTCAGATGTAATCATGGATTTAATGAGTCAATGAGATTTTTTTATACTCGTTTGATTTATTGTTAGCACTTGATTACATGATCTCTAAAACTTTAGAGATTACATAATTGCCATGTCGGACGAAGATAAAATGAGGTGGAATGATACGTAAAGCGAAAATAATCGATGTAGATCGATGTGTAGAACAAAGTTCGTACTCGATGTACAGATGGTGATATTGAGGCGTGAAATGTTGAAATTCGAGGTACAGGTTGTGATGTTGAGGGTTACAGCGCGGTTATGGTTTAGGGATAATAAGGGTACTATCGACATCGATAATGGTGGTACTGATTATGCTGCTGGTGCTGATATTCGTAACCTTCGCACCAGGTTCTCCAAAGTCGTCACATGAGCGCGTAGTTCGTTAACTTATTCTAGTACTACGGAATGATTGACGGTTGAGACGAGCGGTTGAGTAAGATTTGAAATATAGAATAATATATAATCGTGACGGGATACTCTAGAAATGAGAGGGTAAATGGTTTCTCGAACAGGTTCGCCGGTAAGTGCTTTCAGGTTCATCGCCAAGAGGGCAATTTGAGAAGAATCTTTGACGTGAAATGATTTTCGAATATAGAATGATATTATAACTTCATAGAATATCTATAATAATAAAGATTTCGTAGCCTACAGAGGATCTTACGGCATATGACAAGCTAGTCTACAGATGCGCTAAGATATGAATTTTTGTCTATACACTATCGATGCACTAAATGCAGTAAGACGTGTCTAGACTAAAGAATGATAAGCATACAATTCCCTAAGGATGATAAGCAGATGGTTTCCGACTAGAAATGATAAGCAAAACTTTTTGGCAGGTAGACACGGTCAAAGTCCAGACTCACTAATGTATCCTAACAACTACCAGTTAGACACACTAATGCAAGGCCTGGTTCGCTAAGACCAACGCTCTGATACCAACTGTAGTATAATCCATCCGAACGATGTCCATATTGATTACAAACGCATTACAACAGTTGATAACATTGCGAGGTACTTGACCTCTATATGATACATTTTGCAAATGTTGCATTTATTCTTAAAAGACAATCTTTCTTTTCATCAAGAGTTGACATATACACCTATTATTTCATAATGTTCAAATGACTTAATCTGCCATTTACTTAATAATAGTCTCTAATGATCTTCAATGACTCGAATGCAACGTCTTTGAATCATAGCTTAAAAGGTCCCAAGTAGTATCCTTAATATGAGCTAATGCACGGCGGAAGACTTAAATCGTACCTGAGAATAACATGCTTTAAAACGTCAACATAAAGTTGGTGAGATATATTGGTTTGATGCTAGACGCGTAATAACTATGGACCACAAGATTTCATGTTTATACATAATACACTCCTCGTGTATAGAAAAGACGTTGAGCACTTGGTAACCATACTTAACATTTAAATCACAGCAGCATATTCTTAAATAAACCCTACACCGTACCAAGTGTAGTAACGAAACGAAGTACTGTGCAACCGTTTAAAACTGGTCGTCCAGCCCGGTTGGGGTTGTCAGGCCCGATAGATCTATCAACAGGATTCGCGTTTACGCTCCTCACGTAAATATTAGCTACCAAGTATAAAGAGATATGCCATGGTACAACTCAACGTAGATTTTATTTTTGATCACTTGTGTCCATATCGTAAATCATTTATAAAAACAGCGCATGTATTCTTAGCCCAAAAATATTTAGAGTTTAAAAGGGGACTATATACTCACCTAATATATTTTGTAGTAAAAATACATATAACACCATTAATCACGTATAAGGTTGGCCTCGGATTCACGAACCTATATCAATTGTATATTTATTAATTCACACAATCGTAATTGAATATGTTTATACATATATATTATTTGTTTGTTACTAATATTGATAAAAATATTAATAATAATAATACTTGTGATAATAATATTACTTTTGTAAAAATTAACACTTCTGTAATTTATATAAAAGAAAATAATGTTAATATTTACGGAAATGATAATACTTTATATTACTTTCATAATAATAATAATAATAATAATAATAATAATAATAATAATAATAATAATAATAATAATAATAATAATAATGTTAAAAATAAAAATAAAGTTATAATAATAATATTTTTTTTTACTAATGATAATAACAATAATAATTAATAATAATACTTAATTTAGTAAATATAATGATAGTAGTAGTAATTTTAATAATAATACTAATAATAAAGGTATTAAATAATACCTTAAATCCATAAAAACAATTAGACTGTAGAGGTCGGGACTCGAACCCAAGACCTCTCGCTAACACACTACACACTCAAACCGTTCCTCCAGCTTCGTTTTTCTGATTTAATTCCCACGCATAATTTTATTATCCATGTTCAGTAACCATCATCTTCAACAACTCAAACAATCAAAACCCAAATCAAGAACATAACAGTTAAGTTGAGGTTTGAATTATGATGTGGGTTCAACATAGAACTACCAGTTAGGGTCGATTTAAATCACAACGATAAAAAAAAAATTAAAACAGCAAGAACACTTGCAGCTACCGTCGCTGCCCTTTTTTTTAAAAAAAAAAAATTATTGATTAAGAAATCAATAACGTTTTATGTTATGACTATAACACGAAATAGATGTTAAATCGTTTATAAAAACTGTTGAGATTATTAATTAGACTCGAATTATAACAGTTAACTCGAATTTTATCAATATCCAATCGGTTGACTTTTATTCTCCAAAGTTTTGACTGTAAAATTCGTGATGGATATGTTGATTTGAATTCTGAAACTTTGTAGATAGTTTTAGTAAGCAATTCCTAACAAGATTGTTTTATTACATTTTGACCTTTGATTCAATATAGCGTTTTGGCCAAACGGATTCAAGAACAGAGGCGACCCGATTTACTTCCTGTATTTCTGTCTCAATTCCCTCTCAACTTACAGTTGTATTTATAATGTATGATTCTTGAATGTTTATAATGCGTAACAGATTTAATATAACAACAAAATTTAAAAACAGGATGATGGAACATGTCACCTAATATTGTACCAAGATTTTGACAGAAAACTAAATATAATGTAAAATAAATAGAGTATAATCGTGCTTAGTAACAAATTCCCTTAAATTATGGGGTAGAATATGGCTCAACACAAGTTACAAATAGACACAAACAAAATTGGTATAGTTCTGATTGTAACATATAGCAACTGGTACGTTCCTTTTTATTATTATTATATTTTATTTATTATAATTAGTAATAATTAATAATAAATATTTTAATCATAATAAATAATAATAATACTAATAATTATTATATTGATAATAATTCTAATAATACCGGATAATGATATTAACTATAAAAATGATAATAATAATATTATTCATAATACCACAAATAACACTAATTATAATGATATAATAACACTAATAATAATAATAATAATAATAATAATAATAATAATAATAATATTAATATTAATAATAATAATAATACTAATAATATTAATAATATCAAAATAATACCTAATAATAATAATAAGTATATTGATAAGAATTATAAATGTGATGATAATAATAATTTTAAATGAAATTGGAACTTCTTAATAATAATAATAAATAATCATAATAATAATAATTAGGATTTTAGTTTTAATCTTTCTTATAATAAGATTTATATTTAACATCTTTATTTACAACTAATTGTTCGTGAATTGCCGAGAGCAGTCAAAAGGGTAACTGATTATTCGAATATAGATTTCAAACTTTCTAGACTCAACTTTACAGATTTTGCTTACCGTGTCGGAAACATATAGAGTTTAAGGTTTAAATTTGATCGGAAATTTCCGGGTCGTTACAGTACCCACCCGTTACAGAAATTTCGTCCCCGAAATTTGATAGAGGTTGTCATAAATAACAAAAGAGATGTTTTCATGACGAATATGAGGTAATAATAAAGTTTTATCATTATTGAGAGATTTAGATAAAACGATTCGATTATGTAAGACGCACGAGTGAAGCTATCACAAAAGAATGAAATGAGTGAATATGGAATTGTTTTAACCGATGACGTGATTAGGATTGATTTCCAGAATTTAAGGGATTTAAAGAAAATCTTATGTAATAAAATTTGGTTCTTCAACGATTTAGGAAACAGGATCTCCTTTGATTTAATGCGGTAATCTGTTTCAATTTCTTTGTCGGATATTTCACTATAAATCCACCTCCTTCCCTTCCTTGCTCCCATACCTCACATCTCCTAATCTTCCTCCTCTATTTCATACCTTAAGGTATTCTTTAAAATGCTTCATCCTGTTCTGATTTTTGTTATACTTCTAACTTTCATATCTTTCATTCTTCTTTTTCATCTACCACCAGAAGAATTTATTCACTTTTATGATTTCCTTGGAATTATAATGTTTCTAATTCTCCCGTGTCTTTACGTTGCAATACGTATTGATATACACGGTTTGTAATTTCTGGGTGGTCGTTGGGTTTTATATCTTCCCTTATATTTCGATGTTCCTACTTCTGTCTTCTATAATCATTGTCATCCACAGTTAATGATTTCTCCTATTTGCTGCGATCTATACCCCAAATTTTATTTCTAAGCTTCATTCTTTCGTTTCCTCTTCTTACGGTTACGCGTCTCTTCTAATGGTCCGGAGTTCGTAGGTATGAGATTTGGAATGAACATAGCTAATGTTCTCAGAAAGGAATGGTAATGGCACGATTTTGATTTGTTAAATTACCAGAATATCCAGGAAAATAGAACTATCAAGATGATTTGTTCTTAATATGTTTTGGAATTGGATAGAATGTAAGAGCCGTGTAACATGGCATATGATGACGGTACTGTGAATCATCACATTCCAAACATGACTTACTGTAATATGATGAAGTTGATCAAGTTTCATTATATTATACTAATTCATGCATCAGTTCCCAACACTACTTCAAAACATTCATATTTTAACTTCAGAGGTTTCAGAATTTAGAAACTAACACAGTTTCTTTTATGTTGTAACACATATATTACGGAGGGATTCATGATCTCAGATAAGTTGTGAATATATCTTTAGAAATATTGAGGATATTTACAATGAAAGGCACAATGATATCGATGGATAACGAGGAAGATTTGTCTGTGAAGGTTTATAATGAGGAATAGGGTTCTTACTAACGATTTTTGCAGGCACTGAATCGTTTGGATTCTTTGAAAGCAGGTTCAGTCCTTGTGATTTATCCACAGCCTCTTTCATACTTTGCTCAATCCGTCTTCCGGTTTCAATCCTTCTCTTTTCTTAGCTTTACCACCATACCATTCTTTATCATCAATCTTTTGATTGTTAAAGTCGTTTACAGTTTTTGCTGCTTCATCAGTATTTCAAGAACTACTTCATAGTTTAGGGTGTTTTTCAGAAACTTCACATTCGAAATATGAAATTCTTAGGGATAAACTTTTTCGATATAACTGGGAGAATTTCTACGAGATTTTCAAAATACTGGTTGCGGATTTCACCAGAAAGATAATGAGTTGCTGGTACATCTGCTGATGATGTTGTGAAATATGAAAGGTTTTCTGGTAACGACGGCGAAAGGACAAGGTATAAATATCAAAGTTATAATAGGAGTAGTCTCACTGAAAATTCGAAGTGGAGCTGTGACAAAATTAGCTTCTTGAAAAGGAATTGTAGGATTGTTTTTGCTAATAAATGACAAAGGATTCAACACGGTATGTGTTAAACTATGAATTTGGTGTGAAAAGTATCACTCGGGGTTCTGCACCAAATTTTGCAACAAGTGTAAAAGAAATGGTCATAGCGCGGTGAAGTATGAGGTATACGGACCAGGGGTTAACAGAACGAAAGGAATAAATGGTGTCGGAACGAGTAATGGCGGAGCAAGTAGTGTCGGAGCAAGTAGTGTCGGAGCAAGTTATGCCAATGTAGCTTGTTATAAATGTGGAAAACCAGGCCACATTATTGGAAATTGCCCGAACCAGGAGAACACGAATGGACAAGGCCGCGGAAGAGTTTTCAATATTAATGCGGCAGAGGCACAGGAAGACCCGGAGCTTGTTACGGGTACGTTTCTTATTGACAATAAATCTGCTTACGTTTTATTTGATTCGGGGGCGGATAGAAGCTATATGAGTAGAGATTTTTGTGCTAAATTAAGTTGTCCATTGACGCCGTTGGATAGTAAATTTTTACTCGAATTAGCAAACGGTAAATTAATTTCAGCAGATAATATATGCCGGAATCGAGAAATTAAACTGGGTAGCGAAATATTTAAGATTGATTTGATACCAGTAGAGTTAGGGAGTTTTGATGTAATAGTTGGCATGGACTGGCTGAAGAAGGTGAAAGCAGAGATCATATGTTATAAAAATGCAATTCGCATTGTACGAGAAGAAGGAGAACCCTTAATGGTGTACGGAGAAAAGGGCAACATGAAGCTACATCTTATTAGTAATTTGAAGGCACAAAAACTAATAATAAAATGTTGCTATGCTGTTCTAGCACACGTCGAGAAAGTACAAACTGAAGAAAAGAGCATCAATGATGTTCCCGTCGCAAAAGAATTTCCCGATGTATTTCCGAAAGAATTACCGGGACTACCTCTACATCGATCTGTTGAATTTCAAATAGATCTTGTACCAGGAGCTGCACCAATAGCTCGTGCTCCTTATAGACTCGCACCCAGCGAGATGAAAGAACTGCAAAGCTAACTACAAGAACTATTAGAACGTGGTTTCATTCGACCAAGCACATCACCATGGGAAGCTCCTGTTTTGTTTGTCAAGAAGAAGGATGGTACATTTAGGTTGTGTATTGACTACAGAGAGTTGAACAAACTTACCATCAAAAACCGTTATCTACTGCCGAGAATTGACGACTTATTTGATCAACTACAAGGCTCGTCGGTTTATTCGAAGATTGATTTACGTTCTGGATATCATCAAATGCGAGTAAAGGAGGATGATATTCCAAAAACTGCTTTTAGGACGCGTTATGGTCATTACGAGTTTATGGTTATGCCGTTTGGATTGACTAACGCACCAGCTGTGTTCATGGACCTTATGAACTGAGTGTGTGGGCCATATCTTGACAAGTTTGTCATTGTTTTCATCGATGACATACTTATTTACTCAAAGAATGATCAAGAGCACGAAGAACATTTGAGAAAAGTGCTAGAAGTATTGAGGAAAGAAAAACCGTACGCTAAGTTTTCAAAGTGTGCATTTTGGTTGAAAGAAGTTCAATTCCTCGGTCACATAGTGAACAAAGAAGGTATTCAGGTGGACCCAGCAAAGATCGAAACCGTTGAAAAGTGGGAAACCCCAAAAACTCCGAAGCATATACGTCAATTTTTAGGATTGGCTGGTTACTACAGAAGATTCATCCAAGATTTCTCCAAAATAGCAAAACCCTTGACTGCATTAACGCATAAAGGGAAGAAATTTGAATGGAAGGATGAACAAGAGAAGGCGTTTCAATTATTGAAGAAAAAGCTAACTACGACACCTATATTGTCATTGCCTGAAGGGAATGATGATTTTGTGATTTATTGTGACGCATCAAAGCAAGGTCTCGATTGTGTATTAATGCAACAGACGAAGGTGATTGCTTATGCGTCTAGACAATTGAAGATTCACGAGCAAAATTATACGACGCATGATTTGGAATTAGGCGCGGTTGTTTTTGAATTAAAGACTTGGAGGCACTACTAATATGGGGTCAAAAGTATTATATATACCGACCACAAAAGTCTTCAACACATATTTAATCAGAAACAACTGAATATGAGGCAGCGTAGGTGGATTGAATTGTTGAATGATTACAACTTTGAGATTCATTACCACCCGGGGAAGGCAAATGTGGTAGCCGACGCCTTGAGCAGAAAGGACAGAGAACCCATTCGAGTAAAATCTATGAATATAATGATTCACACTAACCTTACTACTCAAATAAAGGAGGCGCAACAAGGAGTTTTAAAAGAGGGAAATTTAAAGGATGAAATACCCAAAGGATCGGAGAAGCATCTTAATATTCGGGAAGACGGAACCCGGTATAGGGCTGAAAGAATTTGGGTACCAAAATTTGGAGATATGAGAGAAATGGTACTTAGAGAAGCTCATAAAACCAGATACTCAATACATCCTGGAACGGGGAAGATGTACAAGGATCTTAAGAAACATTTTTGGTAGCCAGGTATGAAAGTTGATATTGCTAAATATGTAGGAGAATGTTTGACGTGTTCTAAGGTCAAAGCTGAACATCAGAAACCATCAGGTCTGCTACAACAACCTGAAATCCCGGAATGGAAATGGAAAAACATTACCATGGATTTCATTACTAAATTGCCAAGGACTGCAAGTGGTTATGATACTATTTGGGTAATAGTTGATCGTCTCACCAAGTCAGCACACTTCCTGCCAATAAGAGAAGATGACAAGATGGAGAAGTTAGCACGACTGTATTTGAAGGAAGTCGTCTCCAGACATGGAATACCAATCTCTATTATCTCTGATAGGGATGACAGATTTATTTCAAGATTCTGGCAGACATTACAGCAAGCATTGGGAACTCGTCTAGACATGAGTACTGCCTATCATCCACAAACTGATGGGCAGAGCGAAAGGACGATACAAACGCTTGAAGACATGCTACGAGCTTGTGTTATTAATTTCGGAAACAGTTGGGATCGACATCTACCGTTAGCAGAATTTTCCTACAACAACAGCTACCATTCAAGCATTGAGATGGCGCCATTTGAAGCACTTTATGGTAGAAAGTGCAGGTCTCCGATTTGTTGGAGTGAAGTGGGGGATAGACAGATTACGGGTCCGGAGATAATACAAGAAACTACCGAGAAAATCATCCAAATTCAACAAAGATTGAAAACCGCCCAGAGTCGACAAAAGAGCTACGCGGACAGTAAAAGAAAAGATATAGAGTTTGAAATTGGAGAAATGGTCATGCTTAAGGTTTCACCTTGGAAAGACGTTGTTCGATTTGGTAAACGGGGGAAACTAAATCCAAGGTACATTGGACCATTCAAGATTATAGATTGTGTCGGACCAGTAGCTTACCAACTGGAGCTACCTCAACAACTCGCGGCTGTACATAACACTTTCCACGTCTCAAATTTGAAGAAATGTTTTGCTAAAGAAGATCTCACTATTCCGTTGGACGAAATCCAAAACAAGATACCGATTGTTAAGGTTCGATGGAATGCTCGTAGAGGACCTGAGTTCACCTAGGAGCGTGAAGATCAGATGAAGAAGAAATACCCGCATTTATTTCCAGAAGATACGTCAACACCTCCAACTGCTTAAAATTTCGGGACGAAATTTATTTAACGGGTAGGTACTGTAGTGACCCGAACTTTTCCATGTTTATATATATATTAAATGAAATTGTTATTTACATGATTAAGTGTTTCCAACATGTTAAGCAATTAAACTTGTTAAGACTTGATTAATTAAAATAGGTTTCATATAGACAATTGACCACCCATGTTGACCGGTGATTCACGAACGTTAAAACTTGTAAAAACTATACGATGACATATATATGGTTATATATATAGTTAACATGATTTTATTATAAGTATGTATCTCATTAGGTATTTTAACAATGAGTTATATACATAAAAATGAGACTATTAATTTAAGAAACTCGAAAACGATATATATAACGATTATCGTTATAACAACGTCTTACTAGGTACATATGAATCATATTAAGATATTGATACACTTGGTTAATTATGTTAAATGATAATTAAATATATTATTAAGTGTATTAACAATGAAATACATATGTAAAAATAAGACTACTAACTTAATGATTTCGAAACGAGACATATATGTAACGATTATCGTTGTAATGACATTTAACTGTATATATATCATACTAAGATATATTATATATCATAATATCATGATAATATAACAATTTAACATCTCATTTGTTATAATAAACAATGTGTTAACAACATTTAACAAGATCGTTAACCTAAAGGTTTCAAAACAACATTTACATGTAACGACTAACGATGACTTAACGACTCAGTTAAAATGTATATACATGTAGTGTTTTAACATGTATTCATACACTTTTGAAAGACTTCAAGACACTTATCAAATACTTCTACTTAACAAAAATGCTTACAATTACATCCTCGTTCAGTTTCATCAACAATTCTACTCGTATGCACCCGTATTCGTACTCGTACAATACACAACTTTTAGATGTATGTACTATTGGTATATACACTCAAATGATCAGCTCTTAGCAGCCCATGTGAGTCACCTAATACATGTGGGAACCATCATTTGGCAACTAGCATAAAATATCTCATAAAATTACAAAAATATGAGTAATCATTCATGACTTATTTACATGAAAACAAAATTACATATCCTTTATATCTAATCCATACACCAACGACCAAAAACACCTACAAACACTTTAATTCTTCAATTTTCTTCATCTAATTGATCTCTCTCAAGTTCTATCTTCAAGTTCTAAGTGTTCTTCATAAATTCCAAAAGTTCTAGTTTCATAAAATCAAGAATACTTCCAAGATTGCAAGTTTACTTCCAAGTTTTCTAAATTCATTCCAAGTAATCATCCAAGATCAAGAAACCTTTGTTAATTACAGTAGGTTATCTTTCTAATACAAGGTAATAATCATATTCAAACTTTAATTCAATTTCTATAACTATAACAATCTTATTTCGAGTGGAAATCTTACTTGAAATTGTTTTCGTGTCATGATTCTGCTTCAAGAACTTTCAAGCCATCCAAGGATCCTTTGAAGCTAGATTTATTTTTCTCATTTCCAGTAGGTTTATCCAAGGAACTTGAGGTAGTAATGATGTTCATAACATTATTCGATTCATACATATAAAGCTATCTTATTCGAAGGTTTAAACTTGTAATCACTAGAACCTAGTTTAGTTAATTCTAAACTTGTTCGCAAATAAAAGTTAATCCTTCTAACTTGACTTTTAAAATCAACTAAACACATGTTCTATATCTATATGATATGCTAACTTAATGATTTAAAACCTGGAAACATGAAAAACACCGTAAAACCAGATTTACGCCGTCGTAGTAACACCGCGGGCTGTTTTGGGTTAGTTAATTAAAAACTATGATAAACTTTGATTTAAAATTTGTTATTCTGAGAAAATGATTTTTATTATGAACATGAAACTATATCCAAAAATTATGGTTAAACTCAAAGTGAAAGTATGTTTTCTAAAATGGTCATCTAGACGTCGTTCTTTCGACTGAAATGACTACCTTTACAAAAACGACTTGTAAATTATTTTTCCGACTATAAACCTATAATTTTTATGTTTAGATTCATAAAATAGAGTTCAATATGAAACCATAGCAATTTGATTCACTCAAAACGGATTTAAAATGAAGAAGTTATGGGTAAAACAAGATTGGATAATTTTTCTCATTTTAGCTACGTGAAAATTGGTAACAAATCTATTCCAACCATAACTTAATCAACTTGTATTGTGTATTATGTAATCTTGAGATACCATAGACACGTATACAATGTTTTGATCTATCATGTCGACACATCTATACATATTTCGGAACAACCATAGACACTCTATATGTGAATGTTGGAGTTAGCTATACAGGGTTGAGGTTGATTCCAAAATATATATAGTTTGAGTTGTGATCAATACTGAGATACGTATACACTGGGTCGTGGATTGATTCAAGATAATATTTATCGATTTATTTCTGTACATCTAACTGTGGACAACTAGTTGTAGGTTACTAACGAGGACAGCTGACTTAATAAACTTAAAACATCAAAATATATTAAAAGTGTTGTAAATATATTTTGAACATACTTTGATATATATGTATATATTGTTATAGGTTCGTGAATCAACCAGTGGCCAAGTCTTACTTTCCGACGAAGTAAAAATCTGTGAAAGTGAGTTATAGTCCCACTTTTAAAATCTAATATTTTTGGGATGAGAATACATGCAGGTTTTATAAATGATTTACAAAATAGACACAAGTACGTGAAACTACATTCTATGGTTGAATTATCGAAATCGAATATGCCCCTTTTTATTAAGTCTGGTAATCTAAGAATTAGGGAACAGACACCCTAATTGACGCGAATCCTAAAGATAGATCTATTGGGCCTAACAAACCCTATCCAAAGTACCGGATGCTTTAGTACTTCGAAATTTATATCATATCCGAAGGGTGTCCCGAAATGATGGGGATATTCTTATATATGCATCTTGTTAATGTCGGTTACCAGGTGTTCACCATATGAATGATTTTTATCTCTATGTATGGGATGTGTATTGAAATATGAAATCTTGTGGTCTATTGTTACGATTTGATATATATAGGTTAAACCTATAACTCACCAACATTTTTGTTGACGTTTAAGGCATGTTTATTCTCAGGTGAATACTAAGAGCTTCCGCTGTTGCATACTAAAATAAGGACAAGATTTGGAGTCCATGTTTGTATGATATTGTGTAAAAACTGCATTCAAGAAACTGATTTCGATGTAACATATTTGTATTGTAAACCATTATGTAATGGTCGTGTGTAAACAGGATATTTTAGATTATCATTATTTGATAATCTACGTAAAGCTTTTTAAACCTTTATTTATGAAATAAAGGTTATGGTTTGTTTTAAAAATGAATGCAGTCTTTGAAAAACGTCTCATATAGAGGTCAAAACCTCGCAACGAAATCAATTAATATGGAACAATTTTAATCAATAAGAACGGGACATTTCAGTACCCGTGAAGGTATGCGTAGCGTACTTTACTTTGTCTTCTTCAGTGCACTTACTTATGGCAAACACCGATTCAACCTTCTCAGACCACCGTTTTAATTCGATTGGACCCTCGGTTCCATCGAATTCCAAAGGTTTACAGGCAGTGAATTCTTTGTAGGAGCATCCTACACGAGTTCTCGTGGCGTTAGCTCCATTGCTGGATTCAGAGTTATTGTTATTTTGCATCGCAGCCTGTACTGCAGCTATGTTTGCTGCAAGGAAAGCACGGAATTCTTCCTCGCTCATATTCAGGGTTTGTCGAGTAGTTGGTGCCATTTCCTTCAAAAATAGCTAAAAGAATTTAGTTAATCATATAGAATATCAAGAGTAGTCAATAGTATTTCGTAGCATAATATGAACTTATTTATAAAAGCTTTTTCTTCATATTAGCGTTTTATAGTTTTAATTCGGGTAATACCTACCCGTTAAGTTCATACTTAGTAGCTAACATACAATTCAACTACTACAATTCTATATGAAAAACTGATTATAATAATATTTCACATTCAAACTTTTATACAATATTTTGCAAACTTACAATACTGCTATTTTACATATAGCATGAAATATAGCACATAAAAACTCTGATACAAATAGTTTCGAAGACAATTCTAGTTAATACGCAAGTCGTTCAACAAAGGCAATAAATACACGTAGTTCATAAGTCCAGAAACAAATCATGCATTCTGGTTTTACTAAGACTACTTCCCATCCTTGGTTTTGTGGAACATAACCGTTGTGGTTGTTGATAAGACATCATGTTGTAACATCGTCAAAGGGACGAGGGTTTCGTAATGCCCAACAGCCCCGTAACAATCTAAAAACCTTGTTTCTCACCCCAACTACTGAGTCCGATACTTGTGGGAAAGTTTTATTTAAAAGTTGTAATCCGACGTTCTTTTTCTCACTTTGGTAAGAAGCGAACATCACTAACCCGTAAGTATAACATGCTTCTTTATGTTGCATGTTAGAAGCTCTTTCTAACTCACGAAATCCTATGTTGGGATATGTTGAGTCAAAATAGGTTCTTAAACCGTATCGTAAAATTGCATTTAGGTTCCCCGCATTTAACGCTTTAAAGAAAACATGGCGTAGCTTACGGCCTCCCCAATGTGATATACCCCAACTTTCAAAGGAAAGCCTTTTATAAACTAAGGCATTCTTGGAACTTTCATTAAATGTTCTACAAACTAATTTCGCCGTAAATAATTGTGCATACGAATTCTGACCAACTTTAGACAAGATTTCATCAAGCATGTCCCCGGGTAGGTCTTCTAAAATTTTTGGTTGTCTATCCTTAACGTCCATTGTGTTTTTATACTGTAAAACATACGAGAATTAGATTTGTAAAAGATAATTATCAAATAATACAAACAAATTTTTTTTTTTACATACAACATAAAAGTACAAGCACACTTATATTACATATATTACACTGCGTGATTACAACCCTTTATTCCGACTCGCTTGTTTCTTCTTCTTCTTCGGACTTAGTTCGTTTCGCTAATTTTCTAGGGATATATGGTGCTCCCCTAATACGAGCTATCATTTTCCACAATGGTTTAGAAAAACCTGGTGGTTTAGAGGTTCCCGGGTTATTGTTACAATTTAGGAAATACAGATGTTGCCGATACATATAAAGTTCATCGGGGTTGGAATCAGGTTTCTCCATTTTTATACCTTTTCCCTTATTATTTTCTTTTGCTTTATTAAATTGGGTCGAGGTAATTTCTATAACATCATCGGAATCCTCATCGGGAACCGATTCATCGAAAAATTGGTAATCTTCCCAATATTTTGCTTCCTCGGCGGAAACACCATTGACCATTATTAACTTTGGTCCGTTGGTTGAGGATTTTCTTTTATTTAATCGATTTACTTTAGGTATCAATATTTCTTCCTCCGGAACCTCTTCTTCTTCCGATTCCTCTTCTTCTGGTTCCTCCTCTTCCGGTTCCTCTTCTTCCGGTTCCTCTTCTTCCGGTTCCTCCTCTTCCAGTTCCTCTTCGGGAATTTATGAATCTTCTCAAAATATATTCGACTCTTCATTATTATTAGATGAGTCGATGGGATTTGTACTAGAGGTAGACATCTATCACAGAATATCAAACTCGTTAAGAGATTAATATATCACATAATATTTACATATTAATAATATATAGTTTCCAACAAAAATGTTAAGCAATCATTTTTAAAGAAAACACGGTCGAAGTCCAGACTCACTAATGCATTCTAACAAACTCGATAAGACCCACTAATGCAAATTTTATGGTTCTCAAAGACCAATGCTCAGATACCAACTGATATGTCCCGTTCATATTGATTATAAACGTTCCATATTAATTGATTTCGTCGCGAAGTTTTGACCTCTATATGAGACGTTTTTCAAAGACTGCATTCATTTTTAAAACAACCATAACCTTTATTTTATCATAAAGGTTTAAAAAGCATTACGTAGATTATCAAATAATGATAATCTAAAATATACCGTTTACACACGACCATTACATAATGGTTTATAATAAAAATATATTACATCAAAATAAGTTTCTTGAATGCAGTTTTTACACAATCATACAAGCATGGACTCCAAATCTTGTCCTTATTTTAGTATGCAACAGCGGAAGCTCTTAATAATCACATGAGAATAAACATGCTTAAAACGTCAACAAAAATGTTGGTGAGTTATAGGTTTAACCTACATATTATCAAATCATAATAATAGACCACAAGATTTCTCATTTTCATAAATATCATTACACTCGCAAGTGCATAAAAATCATTCATATGTTGAACACCTGGTAACCGACGTTAACTTAATGCATATAATATCCCCAAAACAGAATCTCTCGTATGTATAATAATCTCGAAGTACTAAACCATCCATAACCTGAATGGGGATTGTTAAGCCCAATAGATCTATCTTTAGGATTCGCGTCAATTAGAGGCCATTTCCCTAATTCTTAGGCTACCAGACTTGAAGGGCGATATTCAATTTCATAATCCAACCATAGAATGTAGTTTCGCATACTTGTGTCTATTTTGTAAAACATTTATAAAACTGCATGTATTCTCATCCCAAAAATATTAGATTTTAAAAATGGGACTATAACTCACTTTCACAGATTTTTACTTCGTCGGGAAGTAAGACTTGGCCACTGGTCGATTCACGAACCTCAAGTTTTGTGGATAAATCTACTGGAAAAGAGAAAAATGGATCTAGCTTCAAAGGATCCTTGGATGGCTTGAAAGTTCTTGAAGCAGAATCATGACACGAAAACAAGTTCAAGTAAGGTTTCCCCTCGAAATAAGATTGTTATAGTTATAGACATTGAATCAAAGTTTAAATATGAGTATTATCTTGAATTAGAAAGATATCTTACTATAAATAAGAAAGATTTCTTGAGATTGGATGAGCACTTGAAATGGATTTGCAAGATTGGAAGTAAGCTAGCAAGATTTCTTGAAGTGTTCTTGAATGATTGTTTTTATGATGATTAAAGCTTGTAATTGAAGCTAAAAGATGGTGAAAATGCTTGGAGATGATCAAGTATGATGTTAGGAGTATTTTGAGAGAGAATTTGGAGTGTAAGTAAGAGAAAATAGAATGGAAAAATGGGGTGAAATCATAAAAACGAAATTACTTGTTATAAAGAAAAAAAAATCCTTAAGTTTGTTTTTATCTCATTAGTCATACAAGTTGTTAAATAATGGTTCCACATGTTTTTGACTCTAAGATGGCTGCTAAGAATGAATGATTAAAGGTGTATATACCAATAGTAAATACATCTAGAAGCTGTGTATCGTACGAGTACAAATACGAGTGTACACGAGTAGAATTATTGATGGAAACGAATGAGAATGTAATTTTGAGCATTTTTGCTAAGTAGAAATACTTTGATATATGTCTTGAAGTCTTTCAAAAGTGTATTAATACATCTTAATACACTACATGTATATACATTTTAACTGAGTCGTTAAGTCACCGTTAGTCATTACATGTAAGTGTTGTTTTAAAATCTTTAAGTTAACGATCTTGTTAAATGTAATTAATTCATTGTTATTATACTTAAATGAGATGTTAAATTATTACATTATCATGATATTATAATGTATGAATATATCTTAATATGATAAATATACATTAAAATATCGTTACAATGATAATCGTTACATATATGCCTCGTTTCGAAATTCTTAAGTTAGTAGTCTTGTTTTACATATGTAGTTCATTGTTAACACACTTAATGATATACTTAATTATCATTTTATCATGTTAAACATAGTGTATCAATATCTTAATATGATTCATATGTATTTAGTAAGACGTTGTTATAACGATAATCGTTATATATATCGTTTCGAGTTTCTTAATTCAATAAACTCATTTTTATGTATATCACTCATTGTTAATATACTTAGTGAGATACTTACTTATCATAGTCTCATGTTAACCATATATATATATATATATATATATATATATATATATATATATATATATATATATATATATATATATATATATATATATATATATATATATATATATATATATATATATATATATATATATATATATATATATATCATCATGTAGTTTTTTTACAAATTTTTAACGTTCGTGAATCGCCGGTCAACTTGGGTGGTCAATTGTTTATATGAAGCACATTTCAAATAATCAAGTCTTAACAAGTTTGATTGCTTAACATGTTGGAAACATTTAATCATACAAATATAGTTTTCATTTAATATATAACATGGAAAAGTTCGGGTCACTACAGTTCATATGCTGATAACGAAGCCATTTTAGCGCGTTGTGGGATGAGTGATAATTGGCGTGCTGGATTTGTACCAGTGCTGCACTGGAAAGGCTGTGGTAGGCAATTTATAAATATGCCTTATTTGTACTATGTCATTGTAGAATGCATTCTTATTACTATGCATTTAATGTGTCTTTTTTTTGCAGAAGAAGAGATGCAGGTCTTTAAATTTTTTAAGAAGGCCAATCTAGATTCTCTTACTGTTACTGAATGGCCAAAGACTGCTGCTGAACTTGAGGCCGATACGGTTAAAGATACTGTTTTTGAAGAACAACTGAAGAGTCCTGAATGGCCTACGAAAGGCGGTAATGATGATACTGCACATCCCACCTCATCTGATGTGGAAATTATTGAAGCTAATCCAAAACCGCCTACCGCCAAGAAAACTAGGAAACGCACAAAGCGTCTATGGAAGCGTGCAACTGGCAAAGCTTCTCAACAAACAAAGAAAAGGAGTATGTCTTTAATATTGTCTTCTTCCTTGACATGATATGTATAATATGTGTTAATACTTATCTGTAAAGTTGGTTATCTACAATGCAGAACCAATTTTGTTAACAGATGGTGATGAAGCTACTGCTAGTAGTGACAAGAGTTGTAAAGCTGTTAATGCTGAAGAGGATAATGATGAAGAAGAGGAGGTTGAAGAAACAGATGAGGATAATATTGTTAGAACCCCTCCTGTTACTAACCCATTAACTTCGACAAGAATAGGTACAACACAATCTTCGTCATCTTCTCAGCCGCCTTCTGTTGTCCCTCTAGCTGGCCTAAGAAGCTTTGTGGAAGATCCTGTTAACAAATCTGACAGCTTTGTTAATTTTCTGAAGGTACATATCACCAGTTAACGCATGAAAATCTATTTGTATTGGCTATATTGTTTGTGATTTCTGAATGTGTGATTTATTTTTGTAGGGAAATATGATTGCTGATCTTTCGACATCCTTATCTGCAATGACCCTTAAACAAAGTTACCAATCAACTGCTGCATCACTGGTGCTTCTGAATCAGCATGTTCTTCATGGTCTGAAAATGCAAGAGGCTCAATCAACTCTTGTTGATAATGCTGTCCAGAATGCCAGCAAATTGAAAAGGATGGAAGTTGAGCTAAAAGATGTCAATCTGAAATGGAAGACAACAGTTGACTTGGCACAAAAGAAGAAAGAGGCACTCCAATCGATTGAGAAAAAATGTGTTGCTGGATGGACTGAAAAAGAGAAGGTGATGGAGGAAAAGGATGTATTATTGAAGGAGGTTGAAAAGTTGAAAAAGTTGGTTGAACAAGAAAAATGTCGTGCTGATGAAAAAACTGTTGCTGCTGCTGCTTTAGAGAAGAAATTTATTGATTTTAAGAATGGGATTCCTGCTCTTGTGCAGAGGGTGTTGAGCTCTCCTCTTGTTGATCAGAATTTTCATAGATATCTGGAGGCGTCTACGAAAAGTGACCTTTCAGATACTATTGTAGAAATTTTGAATGCTCTTCCTGTAAGACCTGACCCTTTACCAACTGCAATCTCAAAACATATCAAACCAGATGTTGGTACCAAGCTGCAGTGGCCATCAATGAAGTAACTTCTCTGAAAGTTGGCAGTTTAAAAGAAGTATGTAGTAGGGAAAATGTTTTTGTGAAGGACATTTTAGATGTGCCTATCTCAAATTAATCTGTAATACAATATGTAATTTCTGTATATGTTATTATATGTACATGCTCTGCTTTTATTCTTAACTTTGTTGTGCTCTATTACTTATCATGATTAACATATATCTGCTGTCTATATGTTTAGCCAATGCAAGCTCTTAGAAAGCTTAGATTTCATATATCATATCATATGAAATGATTTTTGCCTTGAACTGATTTTTGATGTTGTTCATGAATTGAACTGTCACCCGGCATCCATTGTCCGTAATGCGTAATTCCTCTTTATGAATCAAAGGTGTACTGCTACCAAAATGGTATTATGTATACATGTTATTAAAATTGTATACCTGTTTTGTATCTTTACTTAGGAAAACATGTATAACTTTGCTGTTATATAATGAATATATCAAACAATTTACCATTCTCCGTTCTATATCAGAGCATTTGTTTTGTAAAGAAGTATTTGAGAATTCTCACACAATTTATGAAGTATGATGTCAGTCAATTATAATGCTGTTATAAAAATTTATAAATCTGTTAGAGAAATCTTTGATTATGGAATTAACGGTGTTCCGTTTAGCGTGTTGTGCTCAGGTGTTGTGCGGCTTAAAAAATACACTTGTATTTCAATTTTTTCTGTTTTCAAGATATAAATGAATTTATACTGTTGTGATAAACCATTCTGTATGTCATGACATTATGAGATCTTTACTTTTGCCTCGGTGCCCTCTAGCGAAGTAAACACTTTACGCTAGCCGATCCCTTTTGTCTATAATGTTGACACAAGAGCCTCTACCATCGGGGGCATAAAAATGCCTTGCCTTATGTGGATAGGAATGAATTCTATGCTTTACATTCGTAACGCGAATTGCATGAGAAAAACTAAAATTTTATTGATAATACTGTCACACATACAGCATTTTGTGTAATATCTTCGTATGGGTGATCAAGTCCCAATCAGAAATTTACAAAAAGTGTATTGTGTTATTGTCTGAACTGATGGAAATTAGAAATATGATAAAAACTGTTCTGTAAGATTCATGCTATTATACTGTCTTCCGTGCAGTGTGCTGCGTCCTCCTTTCAATGCCCCCACATTTTAGGTGGTTTAAAGTACCCGTTCACATCATTTATGCTAAATAACTATTTTGACGGTCCTCCCCTAACAAAGTTATCCTGAGCTTAAAAAAGAACTGACTTTTCTCTTGCGGGTCCCACGTACTCAGAGTGTACTACTGCCACACCACTTGGTGTTGGGAACCGCAATTCTGCATGTGGTGTGGAAGTAATTGCTCCAAACTTGCGAAGAGTTCACCTACCGAACAATGCATTGAATCTTGATCTACCATCAAGAACTGTAAAGTCCACAATTTTTGTTCGGACTAAAGGGTGTGTTCCCAATGTTTCATCCAGCTTCACTCTACCAACTGCCTTCATTGATTCTCCTGTAATGCCATCAATTTTCACGGTCATGTAGCAAAGCCTATCCTTCACGCTGAACGGATAATCGCTGAAACAATGCAAATATAAAATATCTGCTTCACTACCTGTATCAGTATAGATTCGGGGAATGTTTCTGTTTGCAATTACAGCTGAGATAACCACAGGCTCCTCTGACAGACGCCAATTTGGAATGGTGTGAAATATGATTGGAGCATACATCCAGTGCTCGGTCCTGTGCTCTCCATCTGCATCATTTTCATGCACTGTATTCCATATAACCTTGATATGTTTCTCAGGGGTTGGATCCCTCTCATCTTTCCTCTCTTCTCTTCTGTGCCAGTTATTCCGTCCACCGTGACGAACTTTTCCTTGCCAAGCAAAATGCTTGTTTGGATCATTCCTCCGATATTGTTTTCCTGGTAACAGATGGTTTAGCTCCTCAGCTTTGATCTTTGCAATGATTTCTCTCATCAGCGATTTACAATTATCAGTGTCGTGTCCATATGCTTCATGAAAATCACACCACTTGTCACTCTGTGGTCCTTGATGTTCTTCCATTGGTGGTGGAGGGTGAAAGGTTTCCTTAACGGGTTCTGTAAACAAGATTTCTCTTGGAGTTTTTGTTAAAGCCATGATAAGTGGATGTCTGTCCAATGGCTTTCGATGGTGATAATTGTCATTCGGGTGATTATTTCCCCTCCAACCGTGTTGGTGTTTCTGGTAATTATTATCATACCCATGTTGCCTCTGGTCGTTATCATTCCTGTTCGGTTTTCCGCCTTGTGGTCTGAAATTTCTGTGATAATTATCCACCCTTGGATATCTCATCTCTCCTGCTCTTAAGTGCTTCTGAGCAATACCCAACGCCTGATGCAATGTTTTTGGAATATCATAATGCAAAGCATGAAGTAATCATGCAAAACGTCGATGATCGAGACAAAATATAAATCCTGAAACAAGCTGAGACTCTGGTATGTCTGGTATCTTCTGACATTCAATAGTATAACGCTTCATGAAATCACTCAGTGATCCATTTTGGTGCATTGTTATCTCATGTGCATCAAGATGTGACAACGTGCAGCTTCTCAAACTTTGATATTGCATCACAAACTTTGTCCTCAAATCAAGAAAACTGATAATACTCCTTGGTGGCAAACTAGCAAACCACTCCCTTGCCATTTTCTGCAGTACCATTGGAAACATATGGCACACAGTTTAATCTTCCCAATGCTGTAACCTCATAACACCTTCAAACATAGTCAGAAAATCTTCTGGATCTGTTGTACCATCATAAACACCGATAGATGGAATTCCCAAATTCCTTGGTAATGGATAATTTGCAATTCTAGGGATAAAACACTGTGTTTATTTTGCCATTGCTGGTGGTTTGATAGCTTCATCTCCAGTAATCAAAGCAAACAAATTATCTACAGTCGTTGCACGGATGGCTGGTTGTGCTAATTTATGCTTATATCGTGATGGTGCCGTCTTGGTCAAAATTCCATCCAATAACTTTCCTGCCATCTCCTCAGTCATAAAGAACTGCCTGTCTTCGTCCCCAAAATTCCAATCATCTTCCACGAAACCTTCATCACTGTGTTTAGTTTCAGTTTCATCGACAAGAGTGTTCAATTGATTGAATAGCTTGAACAATTGTGATTTTGAGATTGTCTTTCCTCTGTTGTGATGCTTAACATTCACATCAGCTGTCCTTTTAAAAGAAACATTGTGTGTTCCTCGCCTTGTGACGACCCGGAAATTTCCGATCAAATTTAAACTTTAATCTTTATATGTTCTCGACACGATAAGCAAAGTCTGTAATGGTGAGTCTCGAAAATGTTAGAACTATGTTCATGTATTCAATTACCCTTTGACTATGCTCGACGATTCACGAACAATTATTTGTAAGTAAGTGTGTGTGTGTGTGTGTGTGTATATATATATATATATATATATATATATATATATATATATAAACATGTAATATTAGATAACTAATAATATATAGTATTAGTATATGTAATTACAAGTTAAAATATAATTATTATATTAGTATTGTTACTTTTACTTTTCATATTAAAATGAATATTAATATTTATATTAATATCAGTATTATCAATAATATTATATATATTATATAAATGTAGAAATTTGATACATATGATATGTTATATCCGGATTACTACTAGTATTATTATTTTGAATATATAACTATAAGATACGAAATTTTGATATATAAATTGTTATATTATAATTATCACTAATGTTATTATGATTAGTATTATTATTAATATCAACGATAATAGTATTCTTATCATTTTTATTTTATTTTTATTATTATTAGCATCATATTTTTTTTATTTATTATTAATACTAGCAACATTATATTCATTATATTATTAGAATTCTTATTAAAATTACTCATAGAATTATATTAATAACTAATATTATGAAAGTTAATAAAATAGATATACATAAGCAGATACATATATATAAATACACTTATATAAAAATACAGCTACATAAATAAATGTTAAAACAGATATAAAGGAAAATCCAGTTAATTATAGATATTCATATATATATATATATATATATATATATATATATATATATATATATATATATATATATATATATATATATATATATATATATATATATATATATATATATATATATACGAATACAATACAGATAAATATAGTTTGTTAGAGATCACATCTGCTTTACTTGTTTTTCTTCTTCTACTGCTCGATAATCTTGTTTCATGTCTCTAAGATTATTACCAATCGATTTTAACTTCACAGAAACAACCAAAATCTGTTGCACGTCCCAATCTGCTTTACATTTTTTATTTTCTTCATACATCCTGAATGATTCTTCTTGTCGAGCTTCAATGTAATAAAAATAAATCAATTCCGGTGTATATGATAACAAATGACTTACTCTATCAATTATCAATCACTTCCACCCTTGAACACCCATTTTCTTCTCTTGTTCTTTGTTTCCTGTCCGAGACCAACACCATTTTCCATCCATTTAAACCTTCACAAGCCACCTGCAGCCATCGAATAACCCACCACGTCTACCATTCTATTCGAGCACCCAACTCTTCTGCTACAGCATCAAACGAAACCCGTTTATCATAACCTCAATTATTTATGTTTTAAACCGAGGATCATCACTATCTTTAAGATTACATCACCACACTTAAACTCGAGCAATATATTCACCACCTCTTTCTCTCTCACTTCTCTCTCTCTACAATTTTGTTTTTGTGAACCTTGAAAACCCTAATGGAGACCATCATAGATGTTACTGCTATTGCTTTCTATTTGATCAATCACCAATCCAAACCACCACCTTCAGTGTATCAAATCATCCTAAACTGCCACCACTTGTTGCGACTTCTATTTTTTTTTTCTATTCGATGAACAACAAACCAAACAAAATCCTACTGCAGCCGTCTTCTGATCAAGTAATCACGAACTCAACAAACCACCTTAAGCTCAACTTATATTCTTCTTCCGTGATTAATCAGACCCAAACACCCGTTACTGATACAACTTTAGTTTTCTATTTTTAGATATAAAACGTTGCAAATAACTACCACCTTCATCTCCTTTTTATCTCCACTTTCTCTCACATTTTTCTCTCTCTCTCTCTTTCCAGTTGCAGATGGAAAAACCCTGGAAAAACAACTACCTTTTCTTTTGTGTCTTGTTCAACGAATTAAGTGATTATAAATAAAGAGGATAATGAAATAATTGTTGATGATTGAATTCACGTTTTTTAATTCTTCCTTTTCGCTGTTGGCCGACAATTATCAATCCTCATGGACCCATTCTTTAATCATTCATAAGAATTTAAATCAATCACTTGATGATGTGGATGTTAAATAAATACTGCTATATATTTTTTTTCTTCTTTCGATCTCATCTTATGGCTGCCGTATTCCCAATTTCTATTTAGGCCACTCTATATCTGGTTACTAGTTGGGCCGTGTATTTCTTTTATTGGGTCAGATTCTTGTTGTATTAGACTTTGGGCCGTGACCCAGTTTTTTGGTGGTCTTTTGGGGCTGAAACGAGGGCCAAGATCAGGTCTATGTTTGCTGTAAGATAAGTAAAGATTCGTTAAATGTTGATGGACGATAAAAGTACGATGTAGATGATGGTATTCGTTGGTAAATTAAAAATGAATACGATACGTGATATTATGTTTTGATGTTGGATCATTGATAGGTCAGATCATGTTGAGATTGAGAGAAATGATAAGATAAAGAGAGATTCGGTAGATAGGAATGAGACTCGGTATTAGAGAGAATCGGTACAATTACATTCCACAGCTTCAAGAACTCGGTTATAATGCAATGGCTATCTAATTAGGACTACTTAGGTTCCTTATATAGCCCGCTTCTAAGGAACCTTCATTTAAGCTTATTTTCACATTAACACTCTACAAGTTCGGGGTCCTAACAATCTCCCCCTTAGTGTTAAATGTGAACTTTACAACATAATCCTATTTAAAACATCTAAAGGAACTTTGTTCCTCTGAAGTGAACTTTAGATTTGAATCCCTTGAGATTCTCATATCTTCGTATATTCACCCTTGTTTTGAGACGATTTTTTAATCTTGTGAGAATGTATTTGACAATCTCAATGTCTTCAGTTGAATAGCAGTTATTGATCAATCTCCATCTCATGTACTTGAAAGCATACATCAACGTTCCGTCTGAGTATCTTCTGAAATCTGAGACTCTGATGAAGATCTTTGTATAGTGAGAATTGACAAATACAAACCCATATGGACAGTCGCTCACTTCAAGTAAGGACATGTATCTTAGCTCTTCAATCACTTGATTTGGTGGTTTGATTTCGAGCTTTTTGTGTCCAGATTCCAATCCCAACTGAAAATCATGAACTGACATCCATCTCATCGAATCAAGAATAAACCTGTAGACTGCCTTCATTGAAGTAGCATGATAAATCGTTGCAGATTCATTCAAGTTAATCAGATAGTTATAAATGAAAATAATGTCATCCATCTTCAGTTTATCAAAATCCGCTTCTGAGAATTGGTAATCCTCATCATCCATTCTTGTAACTTGAAACAATGGCATCTTCACTCCATCCTTATTAATCATCAAAATCTTATTTATGCTTTTAATCTCTGAACTCCGCTGAATTTGAAGTTTCTCTTCATTCTTCAATTTGAATTTGTCACGAACACTCAGATAAGCTTTGAGAAATTCTGGTTTCTTATGATATTTCCAAGCACCCAGAACACTCATTGATGCAGAAAGGACGAGATCAGAATCTCCATAAATTCTATATGCTTGTTGTTCAATGAATGGAGAACGAAGAATACTTTTCTCTTCATCCTCACTCAGTTGGTAATTTGCATCACGTTCAAGAACAATCTCTGCAATTTGAAAAGGAACATTCAAATCGGGAGGAGTTGTTGTATCTTCTTTGCCATTAGAGAAAATATCCTTTTCGAAGTGTATTCCAAATTCGTCAGTTGGAGATATCAAATTAACAAATTGATAATCATTGAATTCATTGGCGACACTCGATGACCCCTTTAAAATATCTTCAATGTTGTCAAAGTTTTGATTGTCCTCTTGAGTTAACTCTTTCTCTGATTGATCAGCTGAATCCATAATCATTAACATTCCTGAGTCACCCTCTCTCTGACTTTACGATTCATCTAGAAAACTTTCACACTGAATTTCTTCAAATTCATCACTAGAATCAGATATATCAACAACATCTTTATCCTTCTGTTGACTAGATGTACCAGCTTCATAAGTTGATCTTTGAAAAACACTGGACCGATAACCACCTTGTCTATTCTCCCCCTCATGAAGATTGTCGGGATCGAAATCATCATGATCAGGCATGTGAATTGGTCTAGGTGACTTGCATGGAGATAAAGGATATACTATCCTTGCTTGCTCAAGATAAATCATCATAGTTTCGCGAACTTCATCAAGATCAATTCGTTTAGCAAACTCAGCAAGATAGAGCTCCTCTACCTCATTGTCAGAAAGATATTGTAATCCATATCTATTTGAACTTCGAGAAGGTGACCCTGTTGGTGAAACAACAGTGTAACCATGAACAAAAGAAGCATCATCAGCAACTGTTGAAGGTGATGTCGGTGGAAGTGTTTGAGTTGCCGTGAGAGCAGGTAAGGATGATTGTGCGGTGTTATTCTTATATGTAGGGCTGTACGTACTACTAGTCAGATTCGTGTTATCCCCTTCTGATGGAGGTTGGGTAACAACCGGAGTTGTCACTGGCGAAGTTTCTTTCGAAGCATCCGCCTCCATGACTTTGGTCTCATGGGACTCTGACAAAGTAGTAGAACTACTCGTCTGTTTAGTTCTCGCAGTGATATTGCTATCCCCGACTCCTGAAATCATTGATATACCATAAGGTGGCACATCTCTTTTAGTTAAAGACTCTTCCTCCAAACCCTGAGATTCAGAATCCGGAAGAGAAGTGGTTTGAACCAATGGATCACTTTCATGAACCAAGGGAACAGTCTGCTGGAAGTCTGATAAATATCCCGAAGGATTGTCATCTTGACTCGTTTCCATGGGATGCGGCAGATCTTCCTCATCAAGATAAGCCGGACCTCGAGACCCTGTTGTACGTTGAGGTACATGAGGATTTCCAGTCGATACGTAGGGTGCCTTTTCAAGATTTTTCGGCTCCCCTTCGGCCGTTCTGGACTTCAATGATTGAGTTTCCTCAATCGATTGAGTCAACGCAGACTTTATTGCAGAGGAAGACTTTACTTCCTTAGATGCCGAAGCACCTTGCTTTGTAGGATTTATTATTAAGTCCTGTTTAGATTGGATGGGCTTAGTGGTCGTTTTACCATCCGTGCGTTTAGATCTCTTGCCTACCGAAGCTTGCGCTTCATTTAGTGTAGGGCTTACTATTATTCTTGAATGTGATACGGAGATGGGTGAGGGTGACCTAATTGGTTCTAGGACTTGGTCCGTATCACCACTGGTTGGAGTAACTGTTTGGTGGACGATGGGTGTCGAAGTCCTAGATCTAGTTACTCGTTGGGTTGGTGGAGTCTGGATCATCTCATCAGGCATGTATCGAGTTCTCTTAGGAGAATGTTTAGGAGATGATTCAGATGCTGTTGCTGAAGTGTCACTGCTTACTTCGGGTGTTGTGGAAAGGGTTGGTTCAATCCTAGTTGGACTAGGTTCCCTGATCCTCACGGGTTGAGCTTGGTGTACTACCCTAGATCGTTTGAGGTTTACCCTAAGTGGAGGATTAGCTGGCCCGGGTGGTTGAACTACAGGTTCCTCTACAACCTCTGGGGCTGGAACCACGGCAGGTTCAACTTGTTCTTGTTGTACCGGGTTCGGAAGAGGTATTCCTACAGCCTGAAAATAAGAACGCATACGAGCGTCTTGGGGTTCAGCTACCCTCACTAGCCAATTTGGAATTGGCGCAGTGAATTGATTATTAGACACCATAGGGGTGTTCATCTTCAGCTCTCCAAACCTTTTCATCTGTAATCCATGTGTACCTGGTACAAAGATATTTGCATTTCTGCAAGCATTGATAGCATCATGGATAAAGATACAGAAAAACCTTTCGCAAGGGATGTATGAACCCCTTGACTTTTCAACCTGTGCCTGAACCAAATCCCATATAAGTTCTGCATAATCAGGATTCTCTACTCTTGTGAATGAGTAGAAAAGTTTGAGCATCGACACAGTTAAGCTATCAGATCCACTTCTTGTCATCAACAAGCATCTGTTGATGATTGAGAAGATCACATACCACCTTGAATGCAGATATTTCTTCTGAAACTTAGCTGGTGGAACATTGGTAGCTCCAACATAACCAAGATCAAAGACAGAATTCATCATTTGCTGAGTAGCAGGAAAAGCAGGAGCATTCTGTACAAGAGGAAGTCTGAATATCCTCCTGAAGTCAGCTTTTGTGAAACTCCTGAATCCTTGTACTCCCCTCAGCCTAAATTTAAATCTGGCTGGTTCGCCCTGTGGATTAGTAGCATTTGGTTGTGTGGCCTCCACAAAGCTGATTGATCTATTAAGAATATCTAAGTCTGTTTCTGGCACACTAACTGTGGAGTTCAGAGCAGGCCATAAAGTATGCCTCTCTAGAATTGCAGTCCAATATTTGCAGGGAATATTGGTTTCAGAATTTATAAAGTGATTGTTCGCCATTTAGCTGTAAAGATAAGAAATAGAAGACCACAAGATATTTAACAAAAAGCATATATCTCTATTCTTATTTTCCTTTGAAATCCTTTTTATATTTTTTAAATTTTAAGATTTTTATGATTTTTCAAAAATATAAAAGACTTTTATTCTCAAATATGAACAAATAATTGACAACCATGACATTCATATGATATTCATCTTAGTACAAAATCATCATGCAAAGTCAATTATATAACACTTAGTCAATTTCAGCACAATTCAAGCAGATTCGATAGTTATGAAAACTTTAGATTCTGTAACCAAATAAGCTTGAGTTTTCATATCAGAAAAATATAGAATAAACATGTTAAGTGTTTGAAGATATAAATTAGAAACTTTCAAGGTACCAAGTTTCAGACTCGGTATCAAGAAGGAAAACCAGATTCGGTATCTTCAACAATTAACAGAAAGTCACTCAAACATGCATATTCTATCATATATCATGTAATTTCACAACCATGATCAATCAACCAATCAATTATAAGCATATTAACTTGTTAATTGTATGAACAAATTCGGTATCAGGATAAGAACACATTCGGTAGATACAGAATCCATCAAATTAGCAATTAAACATGTAATCAGGCTCGGTCAAATGATAGATCAGTCAATTTAACTCAGATTAGACAAGATTTCATGTTGATTTTCAAAATCAATTAAGTTTAATCAAAGATTAATTGAACTCGACTCAGACTCGGTATAATCAACAAGATTTCAAAAATTAAAGGTCATAATCCAGTTATTTTGAACTTTTCTGGTTAATAAAAACATAATTATCTCAGATCTACAATTATATATCTTAAACATTGATTAAAATGAACAATTACCAAGAATTTGAAGAAACAGAATGACGGACTCGGTAGAATTAGGCAGATTCGGTATAATCAACAGACTCGGTAGGTAATTAATAACAGTAAGAGTAATGTTTAACTTTGACTCTCCTTTTATAGATACCGAAGGTAAAATACCGAATGGGCTTTACAGAATGGGCCTAATATACCGAATTCAGTCCAATTTTTCAAAACATTAACAATTTAACTTCAAATCTTGACAAATTGATTTTTCCTCTTGAAATCCATTTTAATCTTTTCATGAAAAACAATTCTGAGACAATTTTTTTTTTTGAAAACTTTGAACTTACCGAATCTGTGCAGTTGGTTGTCAGACTCGGTAAAATGCTAAAAATAGCATTTATTCAGTAAAATTTAAATATTTTTGGATTTTATCCTTTCTAATTTTTATGAATTTTTCAAAATAAGATTTGTACTCAAAAGAGCTTTGAATTTTATACAAAGTACAAATCTTCAGTGATACCAATTGTTAACACGGGTTGCATACTGAGATGTATACAAGCCATAGTGAATTATTTCAGATAAAAATAAAGAAATTTTTAATTCACTTTTTGAAAAAACAATATTTTTGAATAATTTTCTCATTTTCTCCCTTTTTCTCCCCCTCAAAATGTGATATACAAGAAAGTAAATCAGCATTTTGATTATGTTCCCAAAAAAATGAATTAACTCCCTCTTGAAATAGGATATCAATGAGTTACCTCCCCCTTGCGTAACCATTGAACAAATGTACCTAAGAAGTTATCATTAATCTAAAGGCAGTTCCTTAAAGAAAAATTATCTAAAGCACTGAAACTTAGTTGCTCCCCCTAGAAAGTATTTACTCCCCCTAAACACAAGATCCCAAAAATAAGTCCCAACAGATCTAAGGAATATCAAGCACTATACTTTACCATGCCAATCTCTTTGATCAAGAATTTTAGCCTAAGTTCATCTAAAGGTTTAGTGAACATGTCAGCTAATTGCACTTTAGTAGGCACAAAGTATAATTCTACATCCCCTTTCTCTACATGGTCCATAATGAAATGATAACGAATATCTATGTGTTTAGTTTTAGAATGCTGAACCGGGTTACTTGTTATTGCAATAGCACTTTGTGAATCACAATAGATCGGGGTCTGAGAAATCTTAAAGCCATAGTCTAAGAGTTGAGTTTGCATCCACAAAACTTGTGAACAACAGTGAGCTGCAGCAATGTACTCAGACTCAGCTGTTGATAAAGACACACAGTTCTGCTTTTTGGATGACCAACCAACTAGCCTATTCCCCAACATCTGAATTGATCCAGATGTGCTTTTTCTATCAACATGGCAACCACCATGATCCGCATCAGTATAAGCAGTGAGATTGAAATCGGATCCATGAGGATACCAGATCCCAAGGTTAGGTGTACCTTTAAGGTATTGAAAAATCCTAACAACCGCTTTGGAGTGAGATTTCTTTGGGTTGGACTGAAAGCGAGCACAGACAGTTACGGCAAGTGTAATGTCTGGTCGACTTGCAGTCAGATACATTAAAGAACCAACCATGCTTCGATAAAGCGTAATATCAAAGGGTTCCCCATTAGTATCAGCATCCAGTAAAGTTCTCATTGGGGTTGACATTGGTTTTAAAGCAGTCATTTTAAAAAATTTTAGCATATCATTGATATACTTAGTTTGACTGATAAAAATCCCATTTGGTAATTGTTTTACTCGTAACCCCAAGAAGAAAGTTAATAGGTCAAGCATGCTCATTTCGAATTTGTTGGCCATAAGGTCACCAAATTCTTTGTATAAGGCCGGGGACTGTAGTGACCCGAACTTTTCCATGTTTATATATATTAATTGAGATTGATATTTACATGATTAAATGTTTCCAACATGTTAAGCAATCAAACTTGTTAAGACTTGATTAATTGAAATATGTTTCATATAGACAATTGACCACCCAAGTTGACCGGTGATTCACGAACGTTAAAACTTGTAAAAACTATATGATGACGTATATATGGATATATATATATATATATATATATATATATATATATATATATATATATATATATATATATATATATATATATATATATATATATATATATATATATATAGTTAACATGATATTATGATAAGTAAACATATCATTAAGTATATTAACAATGAACTACATATGTAAAAACAAGGCTACTAACTTAATGATTTTTAAACGAGACATATATGTAACGATTATCGTTGTAAAGACATTTAATGTATATATATATCATATTAAGAGATATTCATACATGATAATATCATGATAATATAATAATTTAAAATCTCATTTGATATTATAAACATTGGGTTAACAACATTTAACAAGATCGTTAACCTAAAGGTTTCAAAACAACACTTACATGTAACGACTAACGATGACTTAACGACTCAGTTAAAATGTATATACATGTAGTGTTTTAATATGTATTTATACACTTTTGAAAGACTTCAATAGACTTATCAAAATACTTCTACTTAACAAAAATGCTTACAATTACATCCTCGTTCAGTTTCATCAACAATTCTACTCGTATGCACCCGTATTCATACTCGTACAATACACAGCTTTTAGACGTATGTACTATTGGTATATACACTCCAATGATCAGCTCTTAGCAGCCCATGTGAGTCACCTAACACATGTGGGAACCATCATTTGGAAACTAGCATGAAATATCTCATAAAATTACAAAAATATGAGTAATCATTCATGACTTATTTACATGAAAACAAAATTACATATCCTTTATATCTAATCCATACACCAACGACCAAAAACACCTAAAAACACTTTCATTCTTCAATTTTCTTCATCTAATTGATCTCTCTCAAGTTCTATCTTCAAGTTCTAAGTGTTCTTCATAAATTCTACAAGTTCTAGTTACATAAAATCAAGAATACTTTCAAGTTTGCTAGCTCACTTCCAATCTTGTAAGGTGATCATCCAACCTCAAGAAATCTTTGTTTCTTACAGTAGGTTATCATTCTAATACAAGGTAATAATCATATTCAAACTTTGGTTCAATTTCTATAACTATAACAATCTTATTTCAAGTGATGATCGTACTTGAACTTGTTTTCGTGTCATGATTCTGCTTCAAGAACTTCGAGCCATCCAAGGATCCGTTGAAGCTAGATCCATTTTTCTATTTTCCAGTAGGTTTATCCAAGGAACTTAAGGTAGTAATGATGTTCATAACATCATTCGATTCATACATATAAAGCTATCTTATTCGAAGGTTTAAACTTGTAATCACTAGTACATAGTTTAGTTAATTCTAAACTTGTTCGCAAACAAAAGTTAATCCTTCTAACTTGACTTTTAAAATCAACTAAACGCATGTTCTATATCTATATGATATGCTAACTTAATGATTTAAAACCTGGAAACACGAAAAACACTGTAAAACCGAATTTACGCCATCGTAGTAACACCGCGGGCTGTTTTGGGTTAGTTAATTAAAAACTATGATAAACTTTGATTTAAAAGTTTTTATTATGGGAAAATGATTTTTATTATGAACATGAAACTATATCCAAAAATTATGGTTAAACTCAAAGTGGAAGTATGTTTTCTAAAATGGTCATCTAGACGTCGTTCTTTCGACTGAAATGACTACCTTTACAAAAATGACTTGTAACTTATTTTTCCGACTATAGACCTATATTTTTTCTGTTTAGATTCATAAAATAGAGTTCAATATGAAACCATAGCAATTTTATTCACTCAAAACGGATTTAAAATGAAGAAGTTATGGGTAAAACAAGATTGGATAATTTTTCTCATTTTAGCTACGTGAAAATTGGTAACAAATCTATTCCAACCATAACTTAATCAACTTGTATTGTATATTATGTAATCTTGAGATACCATAGACACGTATACAATGTTTCGACCTATCATGTCGACACATCTATATATATTTCGGAACAACCATAGACACTCTATATGTGAATGTTGGAGTTAGCTATACAGGATTGAGGTTGATTCCAAAATATATATAGTTTAAGTTGTGATCAATACTGAGATACGTATACACTGGGTCGTGGATTGATTCAAGATAATATTTATCGATTTATTTCTGTACATCTAACTGTGGACAACTAGTTGTAGGTTACTAACGAGGACAGCTGACTTAATAAACTTAAAACATCAAAATGTATTAAAAGTGTTGTAAATATATTTTGAACATACTTTGATATATATGTACATATTTGTTATAGGTTCGTGAATCGACCAGTGGCCAAGTCTTACTTCCCTACGAAGTAAAAATCTATGAAAGTGAGTTATAGTCTCACTTTTAAAATCTAATATTTTTGGGATGAGAATACATGCAGGTTTTATAAATGATTTACAAAATAGACACAAGTACGTGAAACTACATTCTATGGTTGAATTATCGAAATCGAATATGCCCCTTTTTATTAAGTCTGGTAATCTAAGAATTAGGGAACATACACCTTAATTGACGCAAATCCTAAAGATAGATCTATTGGGCCTAACAAACCCCATCCAAAGTACCGGATGCTTTAGTATTTCAAAATTTATATCATATCCGAAGGGTGTCCCGGAATGATGGGGATATTCTTATATATGCATCTTGTTAATGTCGATTACCAGGTGTTTACCAAATCAATTAATATGGAACGTTTTTAATCAATAAGAACGGGACATTTCAGTTGGTATCCGAGCGTTGGTCTTAGAGAACCACAATTTTGCATTAGTGTGTCTTATCAAGTTTGTTAGGATGCATTAGTGAGTCTGGACTTCGACCGTGTTTACTTGAAAAATGATTGCTTAACAAATTTTGTTGGAAACTATATATTTTTAACATGTGAATATTATGTGATATATTAATCTCTTAATGCGTTTGATATTATGTGATAGATGTCTACCTCTAGAACAAGTCCCATTGACTCACCTAATAATAATAAAGAGTCAAATGTAAATTGGAATGATTCATGGACTGATTCACAAGTTCCCGAAGAGGAACCGGAAGAAGAGTCGGAACCGAAAGAAGAATCGAAACCGGAAGAAGAATCGGAACCGGATGAAGAAATAGAACCGGTGGGGGAAATAATAAAACGGTTAAGTAAAAGAAAATCCTCAACCAACCGACCAAGGTTAATTATGGTCAATGGTGTTTCCGCCAAGGAAGCAAAATATTGGGAGGATTACCAATTCTCCGATGAATCGGATTCCGACGAGAATTATGATGATGTTATAGAAATTACCCCAACTGAATTTAAAAAGGCAAAAGAAAATAATAAGGGAAAGGGCATAAAAATAGAGAAATCTAATTCCAACCCCGATGAAATTATATGTATCGTCAACCCCCGAAGTCCTTAAGTTGTAACAATGACCCGGGAACCTCTAAACCACCAGGTTTTTCTAAACCGTTGTGGAAAATGACAGCTCGTATTAGGGGAACATCATATATCCCTAGAAACTTGGCAAAACAAACCAAAACCGAAGAAGAAGAAACGAGCGAGTCAGAATAAGATAGTTGTATTCGTGTGGTGTAATATATGTAATATAGTGTGCTTATGCTTTATGATATATGTAAAAATTGCTTGTATTAATAAGTATTTTTTTTTATGAATCTAACTCTTGTCTATTTTACAGTATAAAAACACAAAATGGATAGACAACCCAATATTTTAAGAGACCTACCCGGAGACATGATTGATGAAATCTTGTCTAGAGTCGGTCAGAATTCTTCGGCACAACTATTTACGGCGAAATCAGTTTGTAAGACATTCGAAGAACGTTCCAAGAATGTCTTGGTTTATAAGAGACTTTTGTTTGAAAGATGGGGGATATCACATTGGGAAACCCATAAGTTACGATGTGTTTACTTTGACGTATATATTGCGGGGAACCCAAATGCTATTTTACGCAACGGGTTAAGAAATTATTTTGACTCATTGTATCCGAATATAGGACTTCATGATTTAGAAAAAGCGGCTAACATGCAACATAAAGAAGCATGCTATGCTTACGGGTTAGTAATGTTCGCTTCTCACCAAAGTGAGAAAAAGAACATCGGGCTACAACTATTAAACAAAACGTTCCCACAAGTGACGGAGTCGGTAATTGGGGTAAGAAATGAGGTTTTTAGGTTATTACGAGACTGTTGGTCATTACGTAACCCTCGTCCCTATGACGATGTTACAACACGTTGTCTTATCAACGGCCATAACGGTTAGGTTCCACAAGACCAAGGATGGGAAGTAGTCCTAGTAAAACCAGAATGCATGACTTGTTTCTGGACGTATGAATTACGTGTCTTTATTGCCTTTGCTGAATGACTTGTGTACTAGCTAGAATTATCTTGACAACTATCTTGTATCAAAGTTATTGTGTGCTATATTTCATGCTTTATGTAAAATAAGCGGTATTGTAAGTTTGTAAAATATTGTATAAAAGTTTGAACGCGAAATATTATTATAATCAGTTTTTCATATAGAATTGTAGTAGTTGAATTGTATATTAGCTACTAAGTATGAACTTAACGGGTAGGTACTACCCGAATTTAAACTTATAAAATGCTAATATGAAGAAAAAGCTTTTATAAATGAGTTCATATTATGCTACGAAATACTATTAACTACTCTTAATATTCTGTATGATTAACTTGTTCCATTTGACTATTTTGAAGGAAATGGCACCGACTACTCGACACACCGTGAATATGAATGAAGAGGAATTCTGTACTTTTCTAGCTTCAAACATAGCCGCAGTACAGGCTGCGCTACATACCAACAATAACCTTGGATCTAGCAGTACAGGAAATCGTGTAGGATGCACCTACAAAGAATTCACTGCCTGCAAACCTTTGAAATTTGATGGAACCGAAGGACCGATCGGATTGAAACGGTGGACCGAGAAGGTCAAATCGGTGTTTGCCATAAGTAAGTGTACTGAAGAGGACAAAGTGAAGTACGCTACGCATACCTTCACAGGTTCTGCGTTAACATGGTGGAATACCTATCTAGAGCAAGTGGGACAAGATGATGCGTACGCACTACCGTGGTCAGCATTCAAGCACTTGATGAATGAGAAGTACCATCCCAGAACCGAGGTCAATAAGCTCAAGATAGAACTTAGATCGTTACGAACCCAAGGATTTGATATTACCACGTACGAAAGACGATTCACAGAATTGTGCCTATTGTGTCCGGGAGCGTTCGAAGATGAGGAAGAGAAGATCGACGCGTTTGTGAAAGGATTACCGGAAAGAATCCAAGAAGATATAAGTTCACACGAGCCCGCCTCCATACAACATGCATGTAGAATGGCTCACAAACTAGTGAACCAGATTGAGGAAAGAATTAAAGAACAGACGGCTGAAGAGGCCAATGTGAAGCAAGTAAAAAAAAGTGGGAGGAAAACGGTGATAAGAATCACCAATACAACAACAGCAATTACAATAATAATCGCAACAATTATCCCAACAATCGCAACATCAATCGCAACTACAACAAACGGCCCAACAACAACAACAACAACAACAACAACAACAACAACAACAACAACAACAACAACAACAACAACAACAACAATAACAACAACAACAATCATCCCAACAACAATAACAACTGCAACAACAACAACAATCAGAAGCAGCTATGCCAAAGGTGTGAAAAGTATCACTCGGGGTTCTGCACCAAATTTTGCAACAAGTGTAAAAGAAATGGTCATAGCGCGGCGAAGTGTGAGGTCTACGGACCAGGGGTTAACAGAACAAAAGGAACAAATGGTGTCGGAATGAGTAATGGCAGAGCAAGTAGTGTCGGAGAAAGTTATGCCAATGTAGTTTGTTATAAATGTGGAAAATCGGGCCACATTATTAGAAATTTCCCGAACCAGGAGAACACTAATGGACAAGGCCGCGGAAGAGTTTTCAATATTAATGCGGCAGAGGCACAGGAAGACCCGGAGCTTGTTACGGGTACGTTTCTTATTGACAATAAATCTGCTTACGTTTTATTTGATTCGGGTGCGGATAGAGGCTATATGAGTAGAGATTTTTGTGATAAATTAAGTTGTCCATTGACGCCGTTGGATAGTAAATTTTTACTCGAATTAGCAAACGGTAAATTAATTTCAGCAGATAATATATGCCGGAATCGAGAAATTAAACTGGGTAGCGAAATATTTAAGATTGATTTGATACCGGTAGAGTTAGGGAGTTTTGATGTAATAGTTGGCATGGACTGGCTGAAGAAGGTGAAAGCAGAGACCGTATGTTATAAAAATGCAATTCGCATTGTACGAGAAGAAGAAGAACCCTTAATGGTGTACAGAGAAAAGGGCAACATGAAGCTACATCTTATTAGTAATTTGAAGGCACAAAAACTAATAAGAAAAGGTTGCTATGCTGTTCTAGCACACGTTGAGAAAGTACAAACTGAAGAAAAGAGCATCAATGATGTTCCCATAGCAAAAGAATTTCCCGATGTATTTCCGAAAGAATTACCGGGACTACCCCCACATCGATCCGTTGAATTTCAAATAGATCTTGTACCAGGAGCTGCACCAATAGCTCGTGCTCCTTACAGACTCGCACCCAGCGAGATGAAAGAACTGCAAATCCAATTACAAGAACTTTTAGAGCGTGGTTTCATTCGACCAAGCACATCACCGTGGGGAGCTCCTGTTTTGTTTGTCAAGAAGAAAGATGGTACATTCAGGTTGTGTATCGACTACCGAGAGTTGAACAAACTTTCCATCAAGAACCGCTACCCACTACCAAGAATTGACTACTTATTTGATCAACTACAAGGCTCGTCTGTTTATTCAAAGATTGACTTACGTTCCGGGTATCATCAAATGCGGGTGAAAGAAGATGATATTCCAAAGACTGCTTTCAGAACACGTTACGGTCATTACGAGTTTATGGTCATGCCGTTTGGTTTAACTAATGCACCAGCTGTGTTCATGGACCTTATGAACCGAGTGTGTGGACCATACCTTGACAAGTTTGTCATTGTTTTCATTGATGACATACTTATTTACTCAAAGAATGACCAAGAACACGGTGAACATTTGAGAAAGGTGTTAGAAGTATTGAGGAAGGAAGAATTGTACGCTAAGTTTTCAAAGTGTGCATTTTGGTTGGAAGAAGTTCAATTCCTCGGTCACATAGTGAACAAAGAAGGTATTAAGCTGGATCCGGCAAAGATAGAAACTGTTGAAAAGTGGGAAACCCCGAAAACTCCGAAACACATACGCCAGTTTTTAGGACTAGCTGGTTACTACAGAAGGTTCATCCAAGACTTTTCCAGAATAGCAAAACCCTTGACTGCATTAACGCATAAAGGGAAGAAATTTGAATGGAATGATGAACAAGAGAAAGCGTTTCAGTTATTGAAGAAAAAGCTAACTACGGCACCTATATTGTCATTGCCTGAAGGGAATGATGATTTTGTGATTTATTGTGACGCATCAAAGCAAGGTCTCGGTTGTGTATTAATGCAACGAATGAAGGTGATTGCTTATGCGTCTAGACAATTGAAGATTCACGAACAAAATTATACGACGCATGATTTGGAATTAGGCGCCGTTGTTTTTGCATTAAAGACTTGGAGGCACTACTTATATGGGGTCAAAAGTATTATATATACCTACCACAAAAGTCTTCAACACATATTTAATCAGAAACAACTGAATATGAGGCAGCATAGGTGGATTGAATTGTTGAATGATTACAACTTTGAGATTCGTTACCACCTGGGGAAGGCAAATGTGGTAGCCGATGCCTTGAGCAGGAAGGACAGAGAACCCATTCGAGTAAAATCTATGAATATAATGATTCATAATAACCTTACTACTCAAATAAAGGAGGCGCAACAAGGAGTTTTAAAAGAGGGAAATTTAAAGGATAAAATACCTAAAGGATCGGAGAAGCATCTTAATATTCGAGAAGACGGAACCCGGTATAGGGCTGAAAGGATTTGGGTACCAAAATTTGGAGATATGAGAGAAATGGTACTTAGAGAAGCTCATAAAACCAGATACTCAATACATCCTGGAACGGGGAAGATGTACAAGGATCTCAAGAAACATTTTTGGTGGCCGGGTATGAAAGCCGATGTTGCTAAATACGTAGGAAAATGTTTGATGTGTTCTAAGGTCAAAACTGAGCATCAGAAACTATCAGGTCTACTTCAACAACCCGAAATCCCGGAATGGAAATGGGAAAACATTACCATGGATTTCATCACTAAATTGCCAAGGACTGCAAGTGGTTTTGATACTATTTGGGTAATAGTTGATCGTCTCACCAAATCAGCACACTTCCTGCTAATAAGAGAAGATGACAAGATGGAGAAGTTAGAACGACTGTATTTGAAGGAAGTCGTCTCCAGACATGGAATACCAATCTCTATTATATCTGATAGGGATGGCAGATTTATTTCAAGATTCTGGCAGACATTACAGCAAGCATTAGGAACTCGTCTAGACATGAGTACTGCCTATCATCCACAAACTGATGGGCAGAGCGAAAGGACGATACAAACTCTTGAAGACATGCTACGAGCATGTGTTATTGATTTCGGAAACAGTTGGGATCGACATCTACCGTTAGCAGAATTTTCCTACAACAACAACTACCATTCAAGCATTGAGATGGCGCCGTTTGAAGTACTTTATGGTAGAAAGTGCAGGTCTCCGATTTGTTAGAGTGAAGTGGGGGATAGACAGATTACGGGTCCGGAGATAATACAAGAAACTACCGAGAAGATCATCCAAATTCAACAACGGTTGAAAACCGCCCAAAGTCGACAAAAGAGCTACGCTGACATTAAAAGAAAAGATATAGTATTTGAAATTGGAGAGGTGGTCATGCTTAAAGTTGCACCTTGGAAAGGCGTTGTTCGATTTGGTAAACGAGGGAAATTAAATCCAAGGTATATTGGACCATTCAAGATTATTGATCGTGTCGGACCAGTGGCTTACCGACTTGAGTTACCTCAACAAATCACAGCTGTACATAACACTTTCCACGTCTTGAATTTGAAGAAATATTTTGCTAAAGAAGATCTCACTATTCCGTTAGATGAAATCCAAATCAACGAAAAACTTCAATTCATCGAAGAACCCGTCGAAATAATGGATCGTGAGGTTAAAAGACTTAAGCAAAACAAGATACCAATTGTTAAGGTTCGATGGAATGCTCGTAGAGGACCCGAGTTCACCTGGGAGCGTGAAGATCCGATGAAGAAGAAATACCCGCATCTATTTCCAGAAGATTCGTCAACACCTTCAACAGCATAAAATTTTGGGACGAAATTTATTTAACGGGTAGGTACTGTAGTGACCCGAACTTTTCCATGTTTATATATATTAATTGAGATTGATATTTACATGATTAAATGTTTCTAACATGTTAAGCAATCAAACTTGTTAAGACTTGATTAATTGAAATATGTTTCATATAGACAATTGACCACCCAAGTTGACCGGTGAATCACGAACGTTAAAACTTGTAAAAACTATATGATGACATATATATGGATATATATATAGTTAACATGATATTATGATAAGTAAACATATCATTAAGTATATTAACAATGAACTACATATGTAAAAACAAGACTACTAACTTAATGATTTTTAAACGAGACATATATGTAACGATTATCGTTGTAAAGACATTTAATGTATATATATATCATATTAAGAGATATTCATACATGATAATATCATGATAATATAATAATTTAAAATCTCATTTGATATTATAAACATTGGGTTAACAACATTTAACAAGATCGTTAACCTAAAGGTTTCAAAACAACACTTACATGTAACGACTAACGATGACTTAACGACTCAGTTAAAATGTATATACATGTAGTGTTTTAATATGTATTTATACACTTTTGAAAGACTTCAATACACTTATCAAAATACTTCTACTTAACAAAAATGCTTACAATTACATCCTCGTTCAGTTTCATCAACAATTCTACTCGTATGCACCCGTATTCGTACTCGTACAATACACAGCTTTTAGACGTATGTACTATTGGTATATACACTCCAATGATCAGCTCTTAGCAGCCCGTGTGAGTCACCTAACACATGTGGGAACCATCATTTGGCAACTAGCATGAAATATCTCATAAAATTACAAAAATATGAGCAATCATTCATGACTTATTTACATGAAAACAAAATTACATATCCTTTATATCTAATCCATACACCAACGACCAAAAACACCTACAAACACTTTCATTCTTCAATTTTCTTCATCTAATTGATCTCTCTCAAGTTCTATCTTCAAGTTCTAAGTGTTCTTCATAAATTCTACAAGTTCTAGTTACATAAAATCAAGAATACTTTCAAGTTTGCTAGCTCACTTCCAATCTTGTAAGGTGATCATCCAACCTCAAGAAATCTTTGTTTCTTACAGTAGGTTATCATTCTAATACAAGGTAATAATCATATTCAAACTTTGGTTCAATTTCTATAACTATAACAATCTTATTTCAAGTGATGATCGTACTTGAACTTGTTTTCGTGTCATGATTCTGCTTCAAGAACTTCGAGCCATCCAAGGATCCGTTTGAAATGTCCCGTTCTTATTGATTAAAAACGTTCCATATTAATTGATTTCGTTGCGAGGTTTTGACCTCTATATGAGACGTTTTTCAAAGACTGCATTCATTTTAAAACAAACCATAACCTTTATTTCATCAATAAAGGTTTAAAAAGCTTTACGTAGATTATCAAATAATGATAATCTAAAATATCCTGTTTACACACGACCATTACATAATGGTTTACAATACAAATATGTTACATCGAAATCAGTTTCTTGAATGCAGTTTTTATACAATATCATACAAGCATGGACTCCAAATCTCGTCCTTATTTAAGTATGCGACAGCGAAAGCTCTTAATAATCACCTGAGAATAAACATGCTTAAAACGTCAACAAAAATGTTGGTGAGTTATAGGTTTAACCTATATATATCAAATCATAATAATAGACCACAAGATTTCATATTTCAATACACATCCCATACATAGAGATAAAAATCATTCATATGGTGAACACCTGGTAACCGACAATAACAAGATGCATATATAAGAATATCCCCATCATTCCGGGACACCCTTCGGATATGATATAAATTTCGAAGTACTAAAGCATCCGGTACTTTGGATGGGGTTTGTTAGGCCCAATAGATCTATCTTTAGGATTCGCGTCAATTAGGGTGTCTGTTCCCTAATTCTTAGATTACCAGACTTAATAAAAAGGGGCATATTCGATTTCGATAATTCAACCATAGAATGTAGTTTCACGTACTTGTGTCTATTTTGTAAATCATTTATAAAACCTGCATGTATTCTCATCCCAAAAATATTAGATTTTAAAAGTGGGACTATAACTCACTTTCACAGATTTTTACTTCGTCGGGAAGTAAGACTTGGCCACTGTTGATTCACGAACCTATAACAATATATACATATATATTAAAGTATGTTCAAAATATATTTACAACACTTTTAATATATTTTGATGTTTTAAGTTTATTAAGTCAGCTGTCCTCGTTAGTAACCTATAACTAGTTGTCCACAGTTAGATGTACAAAAATAAATCGATAAATATTATCTTGAATCAATCCACGACCCAGTGTATACGTATCTCAGTATTGATCACAACTCAAACTATATATATTTTGGAATCAACCTCAACCCTGTATAGCTAACTCCAACATTCACATATAGAGTGTCTATGGTTGTTCCGAAATATATATAGATGTGTCGACATGATAGGTCGAAACATTGTATACGTGTCTATGGTATCTCAAGATTACATAATATACAATACAAGTTGATTAAGTTATGGTTGGAATAGATTTGTTACCAATTTTCACGTAGCTAAAATGAGAAAAATTATCCAATCTTGTTTTACCCATAACTTCTTCATTTTAAATCCGTTTTGAGTGAATCAAATTGCTATGGTTTCATATTGAACTCTATTTTATGAATCTAAACAGAAAAAGTATAGGTTTATAGTCGGAAAAATAAGTTACAAGTCGTTTTTGTAAAGGTAGTCATTTCAGTCGAAAGAACGACGTCTAGATGACCATTTTAGAAAACATACTTCCACTTTGAGTTTAACCATAATTTTTGGATATAGTTTCATGTTCATAATAAAAATCATTTTCTCAGAATAACAACTTTTAAATCAAAGTTTATCATAGTTTTTAATTAACTAACCCAAAACAGCCCGCGGTGTTACTACGACGGCGTAAATCCGGTTTTACGGTGTTTTTCGTGTTTCCAGGTTTTAAATCATTAAGTTAGCATATCATATAGATATAGAACATGTGTTTAGTTGATTTTAAAAGTCAAGTTAGAAGGATTAACTTTTGTTTGCGAACAAGTTTAGAATTAACTAAACTATGTTCTAGTGATTACGAGTTTAAACCTTCGAATAAGATAGCTTTATATGTATGAATCGAATGATGTTATGAACATCATTACTACCTTAATTTCCTTGGATAAACCTACTGGAAAAGAGAAAAATGGATCTAGCTTCAATGGATCCTTGGATGGCTCGAAGTTCTTGAAGCAGAATCATGACACGAAAACAAGTTCAAGTAAGATCATCACTTGAAATAAGATTGTTATAGTTATAGAAATTGAACCAAAGTTTGAATATGATTATTACCTTGTATTAGAATGATAACCTACTGTAAGAAACAAAGATTTCTTGAGGTTAGATGATCACCTTACAAGATTGGAAGTGAGCTAGCAAACTTGAAAGTATTCTTGATTTTATGAAACTAGAACTTTTGGAATTTATGAAGAACACTTAGAACTTGAAGATAGAACTTGAGAGAGATCAATTAGATGAAGAAAATTGAAGAATGAAAGTGTTTGTAGGTGTTTTTGGTCGTTGGTGTATGGATTAGATATAAAGGATATGTAATTTTGTTTTCATGTAAATAAGTCATGAATGATTACTCATATTTTTGTAATTTTATGAGATATTTCATGCTAGTTGCCAAATGATGGTTCCCACATGTGTTAGGTGACTCACATGGGCTGCTAAGAGCTGATCATTGGAGTGTATATACCAATAGTACATACATCTAAAAGCTGTGTATTGTACGAGTACGAATACGGGTGCATACGAGTAGAATTGTTGATGAAACTGAACGAGGATGTAATTGTAAGCATTTTTGTTAAGTAGAAGTATTTTGATAAGTGTATTGAAGTCTTTCAAAAGTGTATAAATACATATTAAAACACTACATGTATATACATTTTAACTGAGTCGTTAAGTCATCGTTAGTCGTTACATGTAAGTGTTGTTTTGAAACCTTTAGGTTAACGATCTTGTTAAATGTTGTTAACCCAATGTTTATAATATCAAATGAGATTTTAAATTATTATATTATCATGATATTATCATGTATGAATATCTATTAATATGATATATATACATTAAATGTCTTTACAACGATAATCGTTACATATATGTCTCGTTTAAAAATCATTAAGTTAGTAGTCTTGTTTTTACATATGTAGTTCATTGTTAATATACTTTATGATATGTTTTCTTATCATAGTATCATGTTAACTATATATATATATCCATATATATGTCATCATATAGTTTTTACAAGTTTTAACGTTCGTGAATCACCGATCAACTTGGGTGGTCAATTGTCTATATGAAACATATTTCAATTAATCAAGTCTTAACAAGTTTGATTGATTAACATGTTGGAAACATTTAATCATGTAAATATCAATCTCAATTAATATATATAAACATGGAAAAGTTCGGGTCACTACAGTACCTACTCGTTAAATAAATTTCGTCCCGAAATTTTAAGCTGTTGAAGGTGTTGACGAATCTTCTGGAAATAGATGCGGGTATTTCTTCTTCATCTGATCTTCACGCTCCCAGGTGAACTCGGGTCCTCTACGAGCATTCCATCGAACCTTAACAATTGGTATCTTGTTTTGCTTAAGTCTTTTAACCTCACGATCCATTATTTCGACGGGTTCTTCGATGAATTGAAGTTTTTCGTTGATTTGGATTTCATCTAACGGAATAGCGAGATCTTCTTTAGCAAAACATTTCTTTAAATTCGAGACGTGGAAAGTGTTATGTACAGCCGCGAGTTGTTGAGGTAACTCTAGTCGGTAAGCTACTGGTCCGACACGATCAATAATCTTGAATGGTCCAATATACCGTGGATTTAATTTCCCTCGTTTACCAAATCGAACAACGCCTTTCCAAGGTGCAACTTTAAGCATGACCATCTCTCCAATTTCAAATTCTATATCTTTTCTTTTAATGTCAGCGTAGCTCTTTTGTCGACTTTGGGCGGTTTTCAACCGTTGTTGAATTTGGATGATCTTCTCGGTAGTTTCTTGTATAATCTCCGGACCCGTAATCTGTCTATCCCCCACTTCACTCCAACAAATCGGAGACCTGCACTTTCTACCATAAAGTGCTTCAAACGGCGCCATCTCAATGCTTGAATGGTAGCTGTTGTTGTAGGAAAATTCTGCTAACGGTAGATGTCGATCCCAACTGTTTCCGAAATCAATAACACATGCTCGTAGCATGTCTTCAAGCGTTTGTATCGTCCTTTCGCTCTGCCCATCAGTTTGTGGATGATAGGCAGTACTCATGTCTAGACGAGTTCCTAATGCTTGCTGTAATGTCTGCCAGAATCTTGAAATAAATCTGCCATCCCTATCAGAGATAATAGAGATTGGTATTCCATGTCTGGAGACGACTTCCTTCAAATACAGTCGTGCTAACTTCTCCATCTTGTCATCTTCTCTTATTGGTAGGAAGTGTGCTGATTTGGTGAGACGATCAACTATTATCCAAATAGTATCAAAACCACTTGCAGTCCTTGGCAATTTAGTGATGAAATCCATGGTAATGTTTTCCCATTTCCATTCTGGGATTTCGGGTTGTTGAAGTAGACCTGATGGTTTCTGATGCTCAGCTTTGACCTTAGAACACGTCAAACATTCTCCTACGTATTTAGCAACATCGGCTTTCATACCCGGCCACCAAAAATGTTTCTTGAGATCCTTGTACATCTTCCCCGTTCCAGGATGTATTGAGTATCTGGTTTTATGAGCTTCTCTAAGTACCATTTCTCTCATATCTCCAAATTTTGGTACCCAAATCCTTTCAGCCCTATACCGGGTTCCGTCTTCCCGAATATTAAGATGCTTCTCCGATCCTTTGGGTATTTCATCCTTTAAATTTCCCTCTTTTAAAACTCCTTGTTGCGCCTCCTTTATTTGAGTAGTAATGTTATTATGAATCATTATATTCATAGATTTTACTCGAATGGGTTCTCTGTCCTTCCTGCTCAAGGCATCGGCTACCACATTTGCCTTCCCCGGGTGGTAACGAATCTCAAAGTCGTAATCATTCAATAATTCAATCCACCTGCGCTGCCTCATATTCAGTTGTTTCTGATTAAATATGTGTTGAAGACTTTTGTGGTCGGTATATATAATACTTTTGACCCCATATAAGTAGTGCCTCCAAGTCTTTAATGCAAAAACAACCGCGCCTAATTCCAAATCATGCGTCGTATAATTTTGTTCGTGAATCTTCAATTGTCTAGACGCATAAGCAATCACCTTCGTTCGTTGCATTAATACACAACCGAGACCTTGCTTTGATGCATCACAATAAATCACAAAATTATCATTCCCTTCAGGCAATGACAATATAGGTGCCGTAGTTAGCTTTTTCTTCAATAACTGAAACGCTTTCTCTTGTTCATCATTCCATTCAAATTTCTTCCCTTTATGCGTTAATGCAGTCAAGGGTTTTGCTATTCTGGAAAAGTCTTGGATGAACCTTCTGTAGTAACCAGCTAGTCCTAAAAACTGGCGTATGTGTTTCGGAGTTTTCGGGGTTTCCCACTTTTCAACAGTTTCTATCTTTGCCGGATCCACCTTAATACCTTCTTTGTTCACTATGTGACCGAGGAATTGAACTTCTTCCAACCAAAATGCACACTTTGAAAACTTAGCGTACAATTCTTCCTTCCTCAATACTTCTAACACCTTTCTCAAATGTTCACCGTGTTCTTGGTCATTCTTTGAGTAAATAAGTATGTCATCAATGAAAACAATGACAAACTTGTCAAGGTATGGTCCACACACTCGGTTCATAAGGTCCATGAACACAGCTGGTGCATTAGTTAAACCAAACGGCATGACCATAAACTCGTAATGACCGTAACGTGTTCTGAAAGCAGTCTTTGGAATATCATCTTCTTTCACCCGCATTTGATGATACCCGGAACGTAAGTCAATCTTTGAATAAACAGACGAGCCTTGTAGTTGATCAAATAAGTCGTCGATTCTCGGTAGTGGGTAGCGGTTCTTGATGGTAAGTTTGTTCAACTCTCGGTAGTCGATACACAACCTGAATGTACCATCTTTCTTCTTGACAAACAAAACAGGAGCTCCCCACGGTGATGTGCTTGGTCGAATGAAACCACGCTCTAAAAGTTCTTGTAATTGGCTTTGCAGTTCTTTCATCTCGCTGGGTGCGAGTCTGTAAGGAGCACGAGCTATTGGTGCAGCTCCTGGTACAAGATCTATTTGAAATTCAACGGATCGATGTGGGGGTAATCCCGGTAATTCTTTCGGAAATACATCGGGAAATTCTTTTGCAATGGGAACATCATTGATGCTCTTTTCTTCAGTTTGTACTTTCTCGACGTGTGCTAGAACAGCATAGCAACCTTTTCTTATTAGTTTTTGTGCCTTCAAATTACTAATAAGATGTAGCTTCGTGTTGCCCTTTTCTCCGTACACCATTAAGGGTTTTCCTTTTTCTCGTATAATGCGAATTGCATTTTTGTAACAAACGATCTCCGCTTTCACTTCTTTCAACCAGTCCATACCGATTATCACATCAAAACTCCCTAACTCTACTGGTATCAAATCAATCTTAAATGTTTCGCTAACCAGTTTAATTTCTCGATTCCGACATATATTATCTGCTGAAATTAATTTACCATTTGCTAATTCGAGTAAAAATTTACTATCCAAAGGCGTCAATGGACAACTTAATTTAGCACAAAAATCTCTACTCATATAGCTTCTATCCGCACCCGAATCAAATAAAACGTAAGCAGATTTATTGTCAATAAGAAACGTACCCGTAACAAGCTCCGGGTCTTCCTGTGCCTCTACCGCATTAATATTGAAAACTCTTCCACGGCCTTGTCCATTCGTGTTCTCCTGGTTCGGGCAATTTCTAATAATGTGGCCTGGTTTTCCACATTTATAACAAACTACATTGGCATAACTTGCTCCGACACTACTTGCTCCGCCATTACTCGTTCCGACACCATTTGTTCCTTTCGTTCTATTAACCCCTGGTCCGTAGACCTCACACTTCGCCGCGCTATGACCATTTCTTTTACACTTGTTGCAAAATTTGGTGCAGAACCCCGAGTGATTCTTTTCACACCTTTGGCATAGCTGCTTCTGATTGTTGTTGTTGTTGCGGTTATTATTGTTGTTGGGATGATTGTTGTAGTTGCTGTTGTTGTTGTTGTTGTTGTTGGGCCGTTTGTTGTAGTTGCGATTGATGTTGCGATTGTTGGGATAATTGTTGCGATTATTGTTGTAATTGCTGTTGTTGTTGTATTGGTGATTCTTATCACCGTTTTCCTCCCACTTTCTTTTGACTTGCTTCACATTGGCCTCTTCAGCAGTCTGTTCTTTAATTCTTTCTTCAATCTGGTTCACTAGTTTGTGAGCCATTCTACATGCCTGTTGTATGGAGGCGGGCTCGTGTGAACTTATATCTTCTTGGATTCTTTCCGGTAATCCTTTCACAAACGCGTCGATCTTCTCTTCCTCATCTTCGAATGCTCCCGGACACAATAGGCACAATTCTGTGAATCGTCTTTCGTACGTGGTAATATCAAATCCTTGGGTTTGTAACCCTCTAAGTTCTGTCTTGAGCTTATTGACCTCGGTTCTGGGACGGTACTTCTCGTTCATCAAGTGCTTGAATGCTGACCACGGTAGTGCGTACGCATCATCTTGTCCCACTTGCTCTAGATAGGTATTCCACCATGTTAACGCAGAACCTGTGAAGGTATGCGTAGCGTACTTCACTTTGTCCTCTTCAGTACACTTACTTATGGCAAACACCGATTCAACCTTCTCGGTCCACCGTTTCAATCCGATCGGTCCTTCGGTTCCATCAAATTCCAAAGGTTTGCAGGCAGTGAATTCTTTGTAGGTGCATCCTACACGATTTCCTGTACTGCTAGATCCAAGGTTATTGTTGGTATGTAGCGCAGCCTGTACTGCGGCTATGTTTGAAGCTAGAAAAGTACGGAATTCCTCTTCATTCATATTCACGGTGTGTCGAGTAGTCGGTGTCATTTCCTTCAAAATAGTTAAATGGAACAAGTTAATCATACAGAATATTAAGAGTAGTTAATAGTATTTCGTAGCATAATATGAACTCATTTATAAAAGCTTTTTCTTCATATTAGCGTTTTATAAGTTTAAATTCGGGTAGTACCTACCCGTTAAGTTCATACTTAGTAGCTAATATACAATTCAACTACTACAATTCTATATGAAAAACTGATTATAATAATATTTCGCGTTCAAACTTTTATACAATATTTTACAAACTTACAATACCGCTTATTTTACATAAAGCATGAAATATAGCACACAATAACTTTGATACAAGATAGTTTTGAAGACAATTCTAGCTAGTACACAAGTCGTTCAGCAAAGGCAATAAAGACACGTAATTCATATGTCCAGAAACAAGTCATGCATTCTGGTTTTACTAGGACTACTTCCCATCCTTGGTCTTGTGCAACATAACCGTTATGGCCGTTGATAAGACAGCGTGTTGTAACGTCATCAAAGGGACGAGGGTTACGTAATGTCCAACAGTCCCGTAATAAACTAAAAACCTCATTTCTTACCCCAATTACCGACTCCGTCACTTGTGGAAACGTTTTGTTTAATAGTTGTAGCCCGATGTTCTTGTTCTCACTTTGGTGAGAAGCGAACATTACTAATCCGTAAGCATAACATGCTTCTTTATGTTGCATGTTAGCCGCTTTTTCTAAATCACGAAGTCCAATATTCGGATATATTGAGTCAAAATAATTTCTTAACCCATTGCGTAAAATAGCATTTGGGTTCCCCGCAATATATGCGTCAAAGTAAACACATCGTAACTTATGGGTTTCCCAATGTGATATCCCCCATCTTTCAAACGAAAGTCTCTTATAAACCAAGACATTCTTGGAACGTTCTTCGAATGTCTTACAAACTGATCTCGCCTTAAATAGTTGTGCCGAAGAATTCTGGCCGACTCTAGACAAGATTTCATCAATCATGTCTCCGGGTAGGTCTCTTAAAATATTGGGTTGTCTATCCATTTTGTGTTTTTAAACTGTAAAATAGACAAGAGTTAGATTCATAAAAAAATACTTATTAATATAAGCAATTTTTACATATATCATAAAGCATAAGAACACTATATTACATATATTACACCACACGAATACAACTATCTTATTCCGACTCGCTCGTTTCTTCTTCTTCGGTTTTGGTTCGTTTTGCCAAGTTTCTAGGGATATATGATGTTCCCCTAATACGAGCCGTCGTTGTCCACATTGGTTTAGAAAAACCTGGTGGTTTAGAGGTTCCCGGGTCATTGTTACAACTTAAGGACTTCGGGGGTTGACGATACATATAAAGTTCATCGGGGTTGGAATTAGATTTCTCTATTTTTATGCCCTTTCCCTTATTATTTTCTTTTGCCTTTTTAAATTCAGTTGGGGTAATTTCTATAACATCATCGGAATTCTCGTCGGAATCCGATTCATCGGAGAATTGGTAATCCTCCCAATATTTTGCTTCCTTGGCGGAAACACCATTGACCATAATTAACTTTGGTCGGTTGGTTGAGGATTTTCTTTTACTTAACCGTTTTATTATTTCCCCCGCCGGTTCTATTTCTTCATCCGGTTCCGATTCTTCTTCCGGTTCCGACTCTTCTTCCGGTTCCTCTTCGGGAACTTGTGAATCAGTCCACAAATCATTCCAATTTACATTTGACTCTTCATTATTATTAGGTGAGTCAATGGGACTTGTTCTAGAGGTAGACATCTATCACATAATATCAAACACGTTAAGAGATTAATATATCACATAATATTCATATGTTAAAAAATATATAGTTTCCAACAAAAATGTTAAGCAATCATTTTTAAAGAAAACACGGTCGAAGTCCAGACTCACTAATGCATCCTAACAAACTCGATAAGACACACTAATGCAAATTTTCTGGTTCTCTAAGACCAACGCTCTGATACCAACTGAAATGTCCCGTTCTTATTGATTAAAAACGTTCCATATTAATTGATTTCGTTGCGAGGTTTTGACCTCTATATGAGACGTTTTTCAAAGACTGCATTCATTTTAAAACAAACCATAACCTTTATTTCATCAATAAAGGTTTAAAAAGCTTTACGTAGATTATCAAATAATGATAATCTAAAATATCCTGTTTACACACGACCATTACATAATAGTTTACAATACAAATATGTTACATCGAAATCAGTTTCTTGAATGCAGTTTTTATACAATATCATACAAGCATGGACTCCAAATCTCGTCCTTATTTAAGTATGCGACAGCGAAAGCTCTTAATAATCACCTGAGAATAAACATGCTTAAAACGTCAACAAAAATGTTGGTGAGTTATAGGTTTAACCTATATATATCAAATCATAATAATAGACCACAAGATTTCATATTTCAATACACATCCCATACATAGAGATAAAAATCATTCATATGGTGAACACCTGGTAACCGACAATAACAAGATGCATATATAAGAATATCCCCATCATTCCGGGACACCCTTCGGATATGATATAAATTTCGAAGTACTAAAGCATCCGGTACTTTGGATGGGGTTTGTTAGGCCCAATAGATCTATCTTTAGGATTCGCGTCAATTAGGGTGTCTGTTCCCTAATTCTTAGATTACCAGACTTAATAAAAAGGGGCATATTCGATTTCGATAATTCAACCATAGAATGTAGTTTCACGTACTTGTGTCTATTTTGTAAATCATTTATAAAACCTGCATGTATTCTCATCCCAAAAATATTAGATTTTAAAAGTGGGACTATAACTCACTTTCACAGATTTTTACTTCGTCGGGAAGTAAGACTTGGCCACTGTTGATTCACGAACCTATAACAATATATACATATATATTAAAGTATGTTCAAAATATATTTACAACACTTTTAATATATTTTGATGTTTTAAGTTTATTAAGTCAGCTGTCCTCGTTAGTAACCTATAACTAGTTGTCCACAGTTAGATGTACAGAAATAAATCGATAAATATTATCTTGAATCAATCCACGACCCAGTGTATACGTATCTCAGTATTTATCACAACTCAAACTATATATATTTTGGAATCAACCTCAACCCTGTATAGCTAACTCCAACATTCACATATAGAGTGTCTATGGTTGTTCCGAAATATATATAGATGTGTCGACATGATAGGTCGAAACATTGTATACGTGTCTATGGTATCTCAAGATTACATAATATACAATACAAGTTGATTAAGTTATGGTTGGAATAGATTTGTTACCAATTTTCACGTAGCTAAAATGAGAAAAATTATCCAATCTTGTTTTACCCATAACTTCTTCATTTTAAATCCGTTTTGAGTGAATCAAATTGCTATGGTTTCATATTGAACTCTATTTTATGAATCTAAACAGAAAAAGTATAGGTTTATAGTCGGAAAAATAAGTTACAAGTCGTTTTTGTAAAGGTAGTCATTTCAGTCGAAAGAACGACGTCTAGATGACCATTTTAGAAAACATACTTCCACTTTGAGTTTAACCATAATTTTTGGATATAGTTTCATGTTCATAATAAAAATCATTTTCTCAGAATAACAACTTTTAAATCAAAGTTTATCATAGTTTTTAATTAACTAACCCAAAACAGCCCGCGGTGTTACTACGACGGCGTAAATCCGGTTTTACGGTGTTTTTCGTGTTTCCAGGTTTTAAATCATTAAGTTAGCATATCATATAGATATAGAACATGTGTTTAGTTGATTTTAAAAGTCAAGTTAGAAGGATTAACTTTTGTTTGCGAACAAGTTTAGAATTAACTAAACTATGTTCTAGTGATTACGAGTTTAAACCTTCGAATAAGATAGCTTTATATGTATGAATCGAATGATGTTATGAACATCATTACTACCTTAATTTCATTGGATAAACCTACTGGAAAAGAGAAAAATGGATCTAGCTTCAATGGATCCTTGGATGGCTCGAAGTTCTTGAAGCAGAATCATGACACGAAAACAAGTTCAAGTAAGATCATCACTTGAAATAAGATTGTTATAGTTATAGAAATTGAACCAAAGTTTGAATATGATTATTACCTTGTATTAGAATGATAACCTACTGTAAGAAACAAAGATTTCTTGAGGTTAGATGATCACCTTAAAAGATTGGAAGTGAGCTAGCAAACTTGAAAGTATTCTTGATTTTATGAAACTAGAACTTTTGGAATTTATGAAGAACACTTAGAACTTGAAGATAGAACTTGAGAGAGATCAATTAGATGAAGAAAATTGAAGAATGAAAGTGTTTGTAGGTGTTTTTGGTCGTTGGTGTATGGATTAGATATAAAGGATATGTAATTTTGTTTTCATGTAAATAAGTCATGAATGATTACTCATATTTTTGTAATTTTATGAGATATTTCATGCTAGTTGCCAAATGATGGTTCCCACATGTGTTAGGTGACTCACATGGGCTGCTAAGAGCTGATAATTGGAGTGTATATACCAATAGTACATACATCTAAAAGCTGTGTATTGTACGAGTACGAATACGGGTGCATACGAGTAGAATTGTTGATGAAACTGAACGAGGATGTAATTGTAAGCATTTTTGTTAAGTAGAAGTATTTTGATAAGTGTATTGAAGTCTTTCAAAAGTGTATAAATACATATTAAAACACTACATGTATATACATTTTAACTGAGTCGTTAAGTCATCGTTAGTCGTTACATGTAAGTGTTGTTTTGAAACCTTTAGGTTAACGATCTTGTTAAATGTTGTTAACCCAATGTTTATAATATCAAATGAGATTTTAAATTATTATATTATCATGATATTATCATGTATGAATATCTATTAATATGATATATATACATTAAATGTCTTTACAACGATAATCGTTACATATATGTCTCGTTTAAAAATCATTAAGTTAGTAGTCTTGTTTTTACATATGTAGTTCATTGTTAATATACTTTATGATATGTTTTCTTATCATAGTATCATGTTAACTATATATATATATCCATATATATGTCATCATATAGTTTTTACAAGTTTTAACGTTCGTGAATCACCGATCAACTTGGGTGGTCAATTGTCTATATGAAACATATTTCAATTAATCAAGTCTTAACAAGTTTGATTGCTTAACATGTTGGAAACATTTAATCATGTAAATATCAATCTCAATTAATATATATAAACATGGAAAAGTTCGGGTCACTACACCGTTGAAGCTAGATCCATTTTTCTATTTTCCAGTAGGTTTATCCAAGGAACTTAAGGTAGTAATGATGTTCATAACATCATTCAATTCATACATATAAAGCTATCTTATTCGAAGGTTTAAACTTGTAATCACTAGTACATAGTTTAGTTAATTCTAAACTTGTTCGCAAAGAAAAGTTAATCCTTCTAACTTGACTTTTAAAATCAACTAAACACATGTTATATATCTATATGATATGCTAACTTAATGATTTAAAACCTGGAAACACGAAAAACACTGTAAAACCGAATTTACGCCATCGTAGTAACACCGCGGGATGTTTTGGGTTAGTTAATTAAAAACTATGATAAACTTTGATTTAAAAGTTGTTATTTTGGGAAAATTATTTTTATTATGAACATGAAACTATATCCAAAAATTATGGTTAAACTCAAAGTGGAAGTATGTTTTCTAAAATGGTCATCTAGACGTCGTTCTTTCGACTGAAATGACTACCTTTACAAAAATGACTTGTAACTTATTTTTACAACTATAAACCTATACTTTTTCTGTTTAGATTCATAAAATAGAGTTCAATATGAAACCATAGCAATTTTATTCACTCAAAACGGATTTAAAATGAAGAAGTTATGGGTAAAACAAGATTGGATAATTTTTCTCATTTTAGCTACGTAAAAATTGGTAACAAATCTATTCCAACCATAACTTAATCAACCTGTATTGTATATTATGTAATCTTGAGATACCATAGACACGTATACAATGTTTCAACCTATCATGTCGACACATCTATATATATTTCGGAACAACCATAGACACTCTATATGTGAATGTTGGAGTTAGCTATACAGGGTTGAGGTTGATTCCAAAATATATATAGTTTGAGTTGTGATCAATACTGAGATATGTATACACTGGGTCGTGGATTGATTCAAGATAATATTTATCGATTTATTTCTGTACATCTAACTGTGGACAACTAGTTGTAGGTTACTAACGAGGACAGCTGACTTAATAAACTTAAAACATCAAAATGTATTAAAAGTGTTGTAAATATATTTTGAACATACTTTGATATATATGTACATATTTGTTATAGGTTCGTGAATCGACCAGTGGCCAAGTCTTACTTCCCGACGAAGTAAAAATCTGTGAAAGTGAGTTATAGTCCCACTTTTAAAATCTAATATTTTTGGGACGAGAATACATGCAGGTTTTATAAATGATTTACAAAATAGACACAAGTACGTGAAACTACATTCTACGGTTGAATTATCGAAATCGAATATGTCCCTTTTTATTAAGTCTGGTAATCTAAGAATTAGGGAACAGACACCCTAATTGACGCGAATCCTAAAGATAGATCTATTGGGCCTAACAAACCCCATCCAAAGTACCGGATGCTTTAGTACTTCGAAATTTATATCATATCCGAAGGGTGTCCCGGAATGATGGGGATATTCTTATATATGCATCTTGTTAATGTCGATTACCAGGTGTTTACCATATGAATAATTTTTATCTCTATGTATGGGATGTATATTGAAATATGAAATCTTGTGGTCTATTGTTACGATTTGATATATATAGGTTAAACCTATAACTCACCAACATTTTTGTTGACGTTTTAAGCATGTTTATTCTCAGGTGATTATTAAGAGCTTCCGTTGTCGCATACTTAAATAAGGACGAGATTTGGAGTCCATGCTTGTATGATATTGTGTAAAAACTACATTCAAGAAACTTATTTTGTTGTAACATATTTGTATTGTAAACCATTATGTAATGGTCGTGTGTAAACAAGATATTTTAGATTATCATTATTTGATAATCTACGTAAAGCTTTTTAAACCTTTATTGATGAAATAAAGGTTATGGTTTGTTTTAAAATGAATGCAGTCTTTGAAAAACGTCTCATATAGAGGTCAAAAACCTCGCAACGAAATCAATTAATATGGAACGTTTTTAATCAATAAGAACGGGACATTTCAGGGACGTGGAACCAAAAATAATATCATCAACGTAAATTTGAACCAAGAGAATGTGACCGTGGTTTTTACGGATGAATAGCGTTGTATCAATCGTTCCACGAGAGAAGCCATTGTCCAGCAAATACTTTGTTAAGGTGTCGTACCATGCACGCGGTGCTTGCTTCAGACCGTATAAAGCTTTCTCCAAGTAGTAGACGTGGTTTGGATGAATGGGATCGAAAAAGCCCTCTGGTTGATCAATATAGACTTCCTCTTGAAGATAACCATTCAGAAAAGCAGTTTTGACATCCATTTGAAACATCGTGAACTTCATATGAGAAGCAAATGCGAGGAAAAGACGAATTGCCTCAATCCTAGCAACCGGAGCAAATGTTTCATCATAATTAATGCCTTCTTGTTGTCGATATCCTTTGGCCACAAGACATGCCTTATTTCGAACCACAATTCCATCAGAATCTTTCTTGTTCTTCAAAATCCACTTTACCCCTATTGGTCGTTGACCCGTTGGTCTTGGAACTAATTGCTATACTTTCAATCGTTCAAATTGATTGATCTCGTCTTGCATTGCAACTACCCAGTATGGATCTAGTAAAGCTTGAGCAACCGTTGTTGGTTCAATCTTACTAAGAAAGGCTGTGAATAGACACATATTCTGAGTAGCCCTTCGAGTTGACACTGGAGCAGATGCGTCACCAATAATAAGATCTATTGGATGACTTTTATTCCATCGGGTGTGTGGAAGAGGTTATACATCAGTGGTATCCATTGAAACATCAATCGTTGTTGATGTTGAGCCTTGATCTGCTTGATCTGATGTAACATTATCTAATGGATTCAATAGAGTATCTGGAGAAACAGCTGGAGTTGTATCAACTGATGAATCTTGAATTGGGTCAAGATTATCTGTAACAGGAGGTTGGAGGAAGGATGAAGAAGCAAAAGGTGAATCAGTTGGTGTTGAATCTTCATCAAAAAGACTTTGAAGAGTCTCCACAGTAGTTGAATGTGATGGTGTAACCGGTACGGCTTGAACATTTGAATCCCGTTGAGGAGTATAAAGACTATCAAACAAGATATCCAGTTCCTCTGAAGTAACCGTAGGAACACCCTTCTTCGAGAAAATTGAGTTTTGCGCGCAAGAAGTAGTAGCCAGGTTAGGATCGGGTTTTGAACTGAGTTGTTCAAAAGCCATTCCCGAAAATTCATCGAACTTGACGTTGATGCTCTCTTTAATCATCTTTGTCCGCTTATGATAAACACGATAAGCAACTTTATTCGAGGAATAACCAAGAAATATGGCCCGATCGCCATGAGGATCAAACTTTCCGAGGCTGTCAAAGTCATTAAGCACATAGCATATATAACCAAAAACACGGAAATATTTGACATTCGGGCGTCTACCATATAATAACTCATATGGAGTTTTATCAAAACGTTTGTTTACAATACAACGATTTTGGGTATAGCATGCAGTTGAAATGGCCTCCCCCCCACATTTTTGGAGGTAATTTAGAGTAGGCAAGCATCGTTCGTGCTGCTTCGCACAACGTACGATTACGTCGTTCGACGACTCCATTTTGTTGGGGGGTCTGAGCAGCAGAGAACTAATGTTCAATGCCTTGGTCTTTCAAATAACTATCAAGTGGGTCATTCTTAAATTCCGTCCCATTATCAGTTCTGATGCTCTTAACATGTTTGTTAAAAGAGCGTTGAATCTTTTTAATGAATTCAATGATAATGGCGGGGGTTTCTGACTTAGTTCGCAAAAGAAAAATCCATGTAAACCGGGTATAGTCATCAACAATGACAAGCACATGTTTCTTGCCATCGAGGCTAGAAATACGCATGGGCCCACATAAGTCCACATGCAATAATTACAAAGACGATGAAGTACTGGGGTTTTGCTTAAGCGGATGATTAGTCCGTTTCAGCTTACCCATCGCACATGATGGACACACATGATGCTTATCATATTGAAAGGTTGGAATACCATCAACTAAATCTTTAGAGACTAGTCGATTGATACCCTTGTAATTCAGGTGTGACATCCGATGATGCCATAACCATGAATTTTATTTGGTAGAACGAGTGGCCAAACACATAGTTGCATGTGATGGTGCATCATTGAGGTCAATAGTATATAGTGAAGCACAACGTTTACCAACAAGAAGATCATTCCCTTCGATGGATTGCACTGAGCATTGTCGACGTTCAAACAGAACTTGGAGATCTCCATCGCAGAATTGGCTCACACTAAATAAACTGCACCCCAAACCCTCAACATATGAAACCCGTTTGATTATTATGCCATTTTGCACAAAATCTCCGTAACCCGTTATTGTTGCAATCTCATCGTTTTCGAATGTAACCGTTCCTAGGAATTTGTCAATGAAGTTGACAAGCAAGGATTTATCGCCCGTCATGTGTCGAGAACAACCGGAATCGATATACCAAACACAGACATCGAAACCCTGTAAATGTGAATTTCCTAGAGTTTAGGTACCCAAAGTTTTTTGGGTCCTTTGCGGTTAGTACCAACAATAAACTTTGGATTAACAACAAACTTTGGATCAATGATGAAATAATCACGTAAAGCATCATGCAGTTTAGACAATAAAACATCATTTAAAACCACATTACAAGAAGCATCATACGCAATATCAATCTTTACATCGTTATCAGAAGTCTTAACACACAATTTATTCCAAGTAGATGTTTTGTTCACAGACGAAAATTGAAAAACATGAGAGGATTTCCTAGGCCGACTAGCAGTTTGCTTTGGTTTGGTTGCTACTTTCTTAGTCGTGGACTTAGGAACCCATACAGATTTGTAATTCAAGTTTGAATTATGACCTGTGACACGAAAAACACCGTTGTTAGTTAGACGTCCAAACTTTTCAGTTGACACATGAGATGACTGATTTTGCAGAATTTCCAATTTGATTGTACGTTCTTTTGCATCATACTCACTTAAATCAGGTTTAAAACTTGTGTGTGTTGTGGACTTAACTGATTTCTTTAAAAGACTCTCTTTTGAAGTTTTTGACATAGGAATCATAGGAATCCTTTCAGTTAACACAGAACCATTTGGAGAATGAACCTTTTTAACAAAATACTGAGTTGTAGAAACAACTTTCGAACTATGATTGCCAAATTGAGAACGTAGAGGATTTTTAAGAATAGTAATGGGTTTTACATCCTTAGATGTTGTTGTTCCCTTCCCCTTCTTAGTAATCCCATCAGTACATTCAAGCACATTGGTTGCAACATTAGACGTTTGCTTAAGTGTATTAGCCTGTTTCATTTGAATTATCTTTTGGTTTAAGCTTTTAATCTCAAGACATAATTCTTCAGCAGAAACTATCACTTCACCCTCCTTAAAAGCATAAGTACATTCTTTCTTAGGTAGTGAAGGTAATTTATCACACAAAGTAAGCATTTGTTCTAATGATTGGCACTTAAGTTGCAAGTCAATATTCTCCTGTTCAAGTTGAGCTACTATACGATTCAAATTACGTACAGCAGGCAAATGCAAGTAATAATCATGCAAAGGATGAAGTTGACTTTCAAAATCTATCAAAGGTTCAATGTTCGGTTCATCCTGAGGTTCTACTTTTTCATCTAAAGAATTTTGACCTAGAGAATCTGTCTCAAAGAAGACAGTTAGTTCATGTGCTAGGTCTTCACGGAAAACATCATCTGGACATGCAGGTAAAGTTGGTAGAATTGGTTTCACATCAAAAATTGGTTCATCAAACACCTCATCTATTGCAGTAATGCTAGAACTAGGTTTGTTAAACACTTCATTCTCAAGCATTAAAATGTATTTCTCTAGCATGAGTGTTGGGATATAAACCAGTCTACGCTTAGGCACATAATCTTCACGTTGCATGTTCTTTTCAGTTTCAACAATATTTTTCATGAAATCAGTATTCGATTTACCTATCGTAGCATTGATTTTTTCATACATTAAGCTAATTTGATGGTATTTCCTAGATTTATGATTTTCAATAATATCATCAAAATCAGCATCAGAAGCATGTACAAAATGCGATGGTAAACCAGCTTGAAAATAATCAGAATGATATAATCCTGGAATATTTTTGGAAGCATTTTCCAAAATTTTCGAATCTTCATAACCCAACCCCCACTTTTCACCATGAATCGTTTTTGGTCTATTCATGAAAGTCATTTGTTTTGAAAGTTCCATATCCATGATAGCTTTGGATTGCTCTGTTCGATAGAGTTTTTCCTCATATCGAGCAAGTTGTGCTTTCATTTGAAAAGATTCTTTTGACAATAAAGAAATTTCAGTGTTCTTTTCAATTATGGTGTTTTCCAATTGAACGATTTTCTTGTTTAGTTTTGAAAGTGTGGGTTCATGTTGGTTTTTCAAATCAGAAAGATTTTTTTTCTAAAAATTGAACTTTTTCTGCAAGTCGTTCCGATTTTAAACGATAATCAGTTCTTTCAACTTTAATTGGATGAATTGTCTTTTTCAGATCTTCCAACTCAGTTTCCATAGAGTTGAGTTGGAGAGTCAATTGTTGCACATCCGTTTTCAATTTGGATGAGGAAGGTCTGGTCTCATTCATTTTGATTTTATCTTTTAAAACCTTGTTTTCAGATTTTAAGCATTTGACTTCTTTTGACATTGAGACCAGATTCTTCATCAAGTCATTTTACATTTTGATAAAATCAGGTGAGATTTCAGATGATTGTACCTCATCATCATCGGATGTTGAGTCAAAATTCTCCATTGCTTCCTTAGCTTTGATGAGCTTTGTCACCTTGCAAACATTTGCATGTTCCACTTCTGAATCTGAATCGTCAGTCCAGTTAAACCAAGTATCATCAACCGGTTTTAGCTCTCCCCCAGTTTCCACAATCTTAGCCATCAACATTTTCTTCTTGTAGTAAGCTGCGTCCTTCTTCTTAGGCATCTTGCACTCACGAGAGTAATGACCAGCTTTGCCACAATTGAAATAAATTGAATCTTCCTTCTTGGAATCATCAGCACATTGTTGTTTAGATTGATCAGCTTTCTTGTAGTACGAGGAAGATGATGAGTTTTTGCGTTGATTGCTTGATTTGCCTTTAAACTTGTGTTTGTTCAAGGCTTTTGTAAACATGGCTGCCATCTTGACTAATTCAAGGTGAGAATCATCAATATCAGAAAGATTCAAATCTTCTGAATCAGTTGATTCTTCAACAAGCACTTTCTTGGACAAGCCTTTGGAAGACGTCAACGATTTGCTCTTCTTTTTAGCAATTAGGGCAAGTGGATCGCCCGGAGAAGACTCTTTCCTTCTTTCTTGAAGTTTAGACACTTCAGGTTGGTAATGCATAAGAACTCCAACAAGCTCATGAATAGTCAACTTGTCAATCTCTTTAGTAGATCGAACAATGGTTCCATAAGGAAGCCAATCAGCATTGAGCTTTTTGAGAAACTTCATGTTGACTTCAGCATTTACTTTTATGATCTTGCACCTTTTCAACTCATTGAGAACACCATTGAAACGACGATAGGTATCCTTGAGTGGTTCATCAGTTTCCTGCTTGAAATCTTCATAGAATCCCAGAGCCTTATTCAATTTAGTAACATCTGACATGTCATAACCTTCTTGCTGTCGTTTGATCTCATCCCATATATCTTTTGCTGTTGTGTTGCTATCAACATTTTCAAACAATTCATACGGGATAGCTTGCATAACAATATTCTTTGCCTCTATGTCACCATGAGCTCTCTCACGCTTATCACCAGAAAGTTCATAGACTGGAATTGGCATACCAGTATCCGAATGATAATCAACAACTGGACAATCTCTCAGAGAAGCCCAAATGTACTTTGAAATGTTCCGTTCTTATTGATTAAAAACGTTCCATATTAATTGATTTCGTTGCGAGGTTTTGACCTCTATATGAGACGTTTTTCATAGACTGCATTCATTTTAAAACAAACCATAACCTTTATTTCATCATTAAAGGTTTAAAAAGCTTTACGTAGATTATCAAATAATGATAATCTAAAATATCCTGTTTACACACGACCATTACATAATGGTTTACAATACAAATATGTTACAACAAAATAAGTTTCTTGAATGCGGTTTTTACACAATATCATACAAGCATGGACTCCAAATCTCGTCCTTATTTAAGTATGCGACAGCGGAAGCTCTTAATAATCACCTGAGAATAAACATGCTTAAAACGTCAACAAAAATGTTGGTGAGTTATAGGTTTAACCTATATATATCAAATCGTAACAATAGACCACAAGATTTCATATTCCAATACACATCAAATACATAGAGATAAAAATCATTCATATGGTGAACACCTGGTAACCGACATTAACAAGATGCATATATAAGAATATCCCCATCATTCCGGGACACCCTTCGGATATGATATAAATTTCGAAGTACTAAAGCATCCGGTACTTTGGATGGGGTTTGTTAGGCCCAATAGATCTATCTTTAGGATTCACGTCAATTAGGGTATCTGTTCCCTAATTCTTAGATTACCAGACTTAATAAAAAGGAGCATATTCGATTTCGATAATTCAATCATAGAATGTAGTTTCACGTACTTGTGTCTATTTTGTAAATCATTTATAAAACCTGCATGTATTCTCATTCCAAAAATATTAGATTTTAAAAGTGGGACTATAACTCACTTTCACAGATTTTTACTTCGTCGGGAAGTAAGACTTGGCCACTGGTTGATTCACGAACCTATAACAATATATACATATATATCAAAGTATGTTCAAAATATATTTACAACACTAGAACTAGGTTTGTTAAACACTTCATTCTCAAGCATTAAAATGTATTTCTCTAGCATGAGTGTTGGGATATAAATCAGTCTACGCTTAGGCACATAATCTTCACGTTGCATGTTCTTTTCAGTTTCAACAATATTTTTCATGAAATCAGGATTCGATTTACCTATCGTAGCATTGATTTTTTCATACATTAAGCTAATTTGATGGTATTTCCTAGATTTATGATTTTCAATAATATCATCAAAATCAGCATCAGAAGCATGTACAAAATGCGATGGTAAACCAGCTTGAAAATAATCAGAATGATATAATCCTGGAATCTTTTTGGAAGCATTTTCCAAAATTTTCGAATCTTCATAACCCAACCCCCACTTTTCACCATGAATCGTTTTTGGTCTATTCATGAAAATCATTTGTTTTGAAAGTTCCATATCCATGATAGCTTTGGATTGCTCTGTTTGATAGAGTTTTTCCTCATATCGAGCAAGTTGTGCTTTCATTTGAAAAGATTCTTTTGACAATAAAGAAATTTCTGTGTTCTTTTCAATTATGGTGTTTTCCAATTGAACGATTTTCTTGTTTAGTTTTGAAAGTGTGGGTTCATGTTGGTTTTTCAAATCAGAAAGATTTTTTTTCTAAAAATTGAACTTTTTCTGCAAGTCGTTCCGATTTTAAACGATAATCAGTTCTTTCAACTTTAATTGGATGAATTGTCTTTTTCAGATCTTCCAACTCAGTTTCCATAGAGTTGAGTTGGAGAGTCAATTGTTGCACATCCGTTTTCAATTTGGATGTGGAAGGTCTGGTCTCATTCATTTTGATTTTATCTTTTAAAACCTTGTTTTCAGATTTTAAGCCTTTGACTTCTTTTGACATTGAGACCAGATTCTTCATCAAGTCATTTTACATTTTGATAAAATCAGGTGAGATTTCAGATGATTGTACCTCATCATCATCGGATGTTGAGTCAAAATTCTCCATTGCTTCCTTAGCTTTGATGAGCTTTGTCACCTTGCAAACATTTGCATGTTCCACTTCTGAATCTGAATCGTCAGTCCAGTTAAACCAAGTATCATCAACCGGTTTTAGCTCTCCCCCAGTTTCCACAATCTTAGCCATCAACATTTTCTTCTTGTAGTAAGCTGCGTCCTTCTTCTTAAGCATCTTGCACTCACGAGAGTAATGACCAGCTTTGCCACAATTGAAATAAATTGAATCTTCCTTCTTGGAATCATCAGCACATTGTTGTTTAGATTGATCAGCTTTCTTGTAGTACGAGGAAGATGATGAGTTTTTGCGTTGATTGCTTGATTTGCCTTTAAACTTGTGTTTGTTCAAGGCTTTTGTAAACATGGCTGCCATCTTGACTAATTCAAGGTGAGAATCATCAACATCAGAAAGATTCAAATCTTCTGAATCAGTTGATTCTTCAACAAGCACTTTCTTGGACAAGCCTTTGGAAGACGTCAACGATTTGCTCTTCTTTTTAGCAATTAGGGAAAGTGGATCGCCCGGAGAAGACTCTTTCCTTCTTTCTTGAAGTTTAGACACTTCAGGTTGGTAATGCATAAGAACTCCAACAAGCTCATGAATAGTCAACTTGTCAATCTCTTTAGTAGATCGAACAATGGTTCTATAAGGAAGCCAATCAGCATTGAGCTTTTTGAGAAACTTCATGTTGACTTCAGCATTTACTTTTATGATCTTGCACCTTTTCAACTCATTGAGAACACCATTGAAACGACGATAGGTATCCTTGAGTGGTTCATCAGTTTCCTGCTTGAAATCTTCATAGAATCCCAGAGCCTTATTCAATTTAGTAACATCTGACATGTCATAACCTTCTTGCTGTCGTTTGATCTCATCCCATATATCTTTTGCTGTTGTGTTGCTATCAACATTTTCAAACAATTCATACGGGATAGCTTGCATAACAATATTATTTGCCTCTATGTCACCATGAGCTCTCTCACGCTTATCACCAGAAAGTTCATAGACTGGAATTGGCATACCAGTATCCGAATGATAATCAACAACTGGACAATCTCTCAGAGAAGCCCAAATGTACTTTGAAATGTCCCGTTCTTATTGATTAAAAACGTTCCATATTAATTGATTTCGTTGCGAGGTTTTGACCTCTATATGAGACATTTTTCATAGACTGCATTCATTTTAAAACAAACCATAACCTTTATTTCATCATTAAAGGTTTAAAAAGCTTTACGTAGATTATCAAATAATGATAATCTAAAATATCCTGTTTACACACGACCATTACATAATGGTTTACAATACAAATATGTTACAACAAAATAAGTTTCTTGAATGCGGTTTTTACACAATATCATACAAGCATGGACTCCAAATCTCGTCCTTATTTAAGTATGCGACAGCGGAAGCTCTTAATAATCACCTGAGAATAAACATGCTTAAAACGTCAACAAAAATGTTGGTGAGTTATAGGTTTAACCTATATATATCAAATCGTAACAATAGACCACAAGATTTCATATTTCAATACACATCCCATACATAGAGATAAAAATCATTCATATGGTGAACACCTGGTAACCGACATTAACAAGATGCATATATAAGAATATCCCCATCATTCCGGGACACCCTTCGGATATGATATAAATTTCGAAGTACTAAAGCATCCGGTACTTTGGATGGGGTTTGTTAGGCCCAATAGATCTATCTTTAGGATTCGCGTCAATTAGGGTATCTGTTCCCTAATTCTTAGATTACCAGACTTAATAAAAAGGGGCATATTCGATTTCGATAATTCAATCATAGAATGTAGTTTCACGTACTTGTGTCTATTTTGTAAATCATTTATAAAACCTGCATGTATTCTCATTCCAAAAATATTAGATTTTAAAAGTGGGACTATAACTCACTTTCACAGATTTTTACTTCGTCGGGAAGTAAGACTTGGCCACTGGTTGATTCACGAACCTATAACAATATATACATATATATCAAAGTATGTTCAAAATATATTTACAACACTTTTAATATATTTTGATGTTTTAAGTTTATTAAGTCAGCTGTCCTCGTTAGTAACCTACAACTAGTTGTCCACAGTTAGATATACAGAAATAAATCGATAAATATTATCTTGAATCAATCCACGACCCAGTGTATACGTATCTCAGTATTGATCACAACTCAAACTATACATATTTTGGAATCAACCTCAACCCTGTATAGCTAACTCCAACATTCACATATAGAGTGTCTATGGTTATTCCGAAATATATATTAATGTGTCGACATGATAGGTCGAAACATTGTATACGTGTCTATGGTATCTCAAGATTACATAATATACAATACAAGTTGATTAAGTTATGGTTGGAATAGATTTGTTACCAATTTTCACGTAGCTAAAATGAGAAAAATTATCCAATCTTGTTTTACCCATAACTTCTTCATTTTAAATCCGTTTTGAGTGAATCAAATTGCTATGGTTTCATATTGAACTATATTTTATGAATCTAAACAGAAAAAGTATAGGTTTATAGTCAGAAAAATAAGTTACAAGTCGTTTTTGTAAAGGTAGTCATTTCAGTCGAAAGAACGACGTCTAGATGACCATTTTAGAAAACATACTTCCACTTTGAGTTTAACCATAATTTTTGGATATAGTTTCATGTTCATAATAAAAATCATTTTCTCAGAATAACAACTTTTAAATAAAAGTTTATCATAGTTTTTAATTAACTAACCCAAAACAGCCCGCGGTGTTACTACGATGGCGTAAATCCGGTTTTACGGTGTTTTTCGTGTTTCCAGGTTTTAAATCATTAAGTTAGCATATCATATAGATATAGAACATGTGTTTAGTTAATTTTAAAAGTCAAGTTAGAAGGATTAACTTTTGTTTGCGAACAAGTTTAGAATTAACTAAACTATGTTCTAGTGATTACGAGTTTAAACCTTCGAATAAGATAGTTTTATATATATGAATCGAATGATGTTATGAACATCATTACTACCTCAAGTTTAGTAGGTAAACCTACTGGAAGTAACAAGAAATGATCTAGCTTCAAAGGATCTTAGATGGCTTGAAAGTTCTTGAAGTAGGATCATGACACAAAAACAAGTTCAAGTAAGATTTTTACTCGAATTAAGATAGTTTATAGTTATAGAAATTGAATCAAAGTTTGAATATGAATATTACCTTGAATAATAAAGATAACCTACTGTATATAACAAAGGTTTCTTGATATTAGATGATTACTTGGAATGGATTAGAAAGCTTGGAAGTAAATTAGTAAACTTGAAGGGATTTTTGAAGTGTTCTTGAAGTGTTCTTCCTATGATGATTATAGCTTGATTTTTGAAGTGATTTTTGATGAAGATGATGATTAACTACTGGAAAAATACGTTCATAATAGTGTGTGTGTGTTGAGAGAGAATTAGAAAGAGAATTGGAAGTGAAATGGAGTGAATGATGAGTGGTAATTGGTGAGTGGTGAGTGGGGTTAAAAGGAGTTCTAGTTAGTTGACTAGCTCATGGTAGAAGTTAAAATTGATTAGTCATACATGACATAATCAAGAGTGGAATCCCATGCTAGTTCCTATTGGTATATACCCATAGTAAGTACGTTTTGAAGCTGTGTATAATACGGGTAAGAATACGACTAGAATTCTTGATGAAAGAAAAGAATGGGAAAGTAACTGTAACCATTTTCGTGAAGTATGAGTGTTTTGATATATGTCTTGAAGTCTTCCAAAGGTATTTTAATACATCTAAATACACTACATGTATATACATTTTAACTGAGTCGTTAAGTCATCGTTAGTCGTTACATGTAAGTGTTGTTTTGAAACCTTTAAGTTAACGATCTCAATTAATGTTGTTAACCCATTGTTTATTATATCTAATGAGATGTTAAATTATTATATTATCATGATATTATGATATATTAATATATCTTAATATGATATATATACATTTAAATGTCGTTACAACGATAATCGTTACATATATGTCTCGTTTCGAAATCCTTAAGTTAGTAGTCTTGTTTATATGTATATAACTCATTGTTAATATACTTATGGAGATACTTACTTATCAATCTCATGTTAACCATATGTATATCCATATATATATCGTCATGTCATTTTTACAAGTTTTAACATTCGTGAATCGCCGGTCAACTTGGGTGGTCAATTGTCTATATGAAACATATTTCAATTAATCAAGTCTTAACAAGTTTGATTGCTTAACATGTTGGAAACATTTAATCATGTAAATATCAATCTCAATTAATATATATAAGCATGGAAAAGTTCGGGTCACTACAGTACCTACCCGTTAAATAAATTTCGTCCTGAAATTTTAAGCTGTTGAAGGTGTTGGCGAATCTTCTGGAAATAGATGCGGGTATTTCTTCTTCATATGATCTTCACGCTCCCAGGTGAACTCGGGTCCTCTACGAGCATTCCATCGAACCTTAACAATTGGTATCTTGTTTTGCTTAAGTCTTTTAACCTCACGATCCATTATATCGACGGGTTCTTCGATGAATTGAAGTTTTTCGTTGATTTGGATTTCATCTAACGGAATAGTGAGATCTTCTTTAGCAAAACATTTCTTCAAATTCGAGACTTGGAAAGTATTATGTACAGCCGCGAGTTGTTGAGGTAACTCAAGTCGGTAAGCTACTGGTCCGACACGATCAATAATCTTGAATGGTCCAATATACCTTGGATTTAATTGTAACATCCCGCGTTTTTCCGTTAAATTTAATTTTAACACCGTCTTTTTTTTTTTTTTTTTTTAAAAAAACGTAATCTTTCGTATTTTAATTAATAGTTTCCGTGAGTAACGTTCATTATATTCCCGCTATTTAATTATAACATCACTCGTCTACTCGAGCGTTTTTAAAATATTCGTTTGGTTAATTCCCGCACCCGCTTTGAAACTTGAGGGACTAAACTTGCCAAGAGGGCAAAGAGATGACTAGGTCAACTAGTCAACCTTCACCCTCCTCCATTCAATCACCTCCACCTCTCTCTCTTTCTCTCTATCAAGAACACACACACAAACACCCAAATTCAATCATTCATCATCTAAATTCAATCTTGGAAGCTCACAACAAATCCGATTACATATTTGGAATCCTCTCTTCATCCTCTACAATTTGATACCAACTTCATCTCGTTTGGGTAACTTTCTAAAAACTCTAGATTCCTTTAAATTCGTGTTTTTGACTTGAAATGGTGTTAGTTAGTGTCTATGGCTCGTGTATAACATGAATATATGTTTTGTTTGCTCGATTCGTTGTTTTGAGTAACTAGTTTGAACATTTGAAATGGGTGTGCTAAATCTTTGATTTTGGATGAGTTAATGTTGTTAAATTGTTAAAGTTCATGTTTTAATTGTGTTACTAGTATCACTAGCTTCGTTTTGATGCGTAGGTTGATTAAGGAAACTTCAAAAACATGAATATTGATTTTTTGCGGATTGTGGTTAGGGTTTGATAGACTTAAAACGAGCTTTTAATGTTTCGAATGCCATGAAATGTTATTAGTAAGTGTTTAGTTGTAATGTATGCTTCATTACCTTCAAAACGGCATATCGTATGTGTAAATTGGATTCCCGAATCATAAAATACGTTTTACGAACTTGAAACTTTGAAAATAAACCCTTCTTGATCAATTGACGAGTTTTCGGTTATAGTAATTGATGTTTGTGCTTGTGAAAGGTAGTTAATTGTATTCCTTGTCAAAAGAGCTTTCCAATGATATAAGATGCGTATTCTAAGTGTTTACGGTTTGCGTTTTGTGCTAAATTGAATTTTGGATCAAGACTTGAACTTTTGAAACTGACCAGGCACCAGACCACGTTATTTGTCGCGCCGCGGAGCAATTTGTCGCGCCGCGGCCCAAAGGGTGATTTTAGAACATGTTTTTCAAGCTTTCTGACCTTCAAAATAGGCATTTGTCGCGCCGCGGAGCAATTTGTCGCGCCGCGACAATTGCCTGTTTCATCCGAACTTCAGCAAACTTGTTTTGGCCATAACTTTTTGACCGTAACTCCGTTTTCGATGAATCAAATATCGTTGGAAACGTAATAAGATTTCCTTTCTAATGGTAAGGTTTTGAAATGTCAACTCAAACTTTATTACAATCGTTCTAACATGTTTTTATACTTGATTCTTGCATGAAACTTGACAACGTGATTCACATGCTATACTATTCGAGTCGTAACGAGCCATAGGACTAATTGAACACATTTCACCCGACCTTGTGTCGTAACCGGTTAATTGATACAATTTACTTGTTTAGGTCAAGGCTAAGCAACATTCATGCACACGTTTACTTTGTGAAGTACATTTATTACTCGTGCACTCGAGGTGAGATCATAGTCCCACCTTTTCAACAACTTTTATTCTTTTAAATCGTGGGCTGAGAAACATATACATTACATACTCATATACATTTCACATGTATATATATACTTTTCATACTTTTATACTTTGAACACAAATACGAATACAAGGATACAGACGAGTTAGAACAAAAGTCCTCAATCCAATTATCATTAGTTCCACTTGCAGGGTGTAAGTGTAAGCGAGTGATTATGTTGTGTGGCCATACGGGTTTAACGAACCCTCATTCAGACGGTTCGCTACCGTTAGTGGATGAAATATAATTTCAACGTGCATAGTGTATGTTCTAACACTATATTCAAAATTCAGAGGGAAGATTCAGTTAAGCTTTGGTAATTGGGTGCTCGCAATACAAACTACATTCTTCGGAATAAATACGATTTGGATAATCATCTATACAAACTATTGTGGTTCAAAGTATACTTTTACAAATACACTTATGATCTCACCAACGTTTTTCGTTGACAGTTTTCTACATGTTTTCTCAGGTTCATACTTGGCTACTTGATACATGCTTCCGCACTCTTTGATTACTTGATTGGAGTCAACCATGCATGCATACGCTAGGGATAGCACTTTTGGATTCAAACTTTTGTTTACATACTTACGCTATTTATAGCAACTGTGTTTTTAAACTAATTATGTCGCAAGTTATTTCATTCATACTTTATAACTTTATACCTTTCAAATGAACGCGACATAATTTTGGTCAAACGAGTCTCATATAGGGACTACGACCACGCAACGGGACCTAAGTTAACGACGCCGTCAATAACGGTTTTGGTCGGGTCGCTACAGATGGTATCAGAGCGTTGGTTGTAGGGAACTAGGACGTGCATTAGTGTGTCTAACAGAGTCGTTAGGACGCATTAGTGAGTCTAGACTACAACCGGATAGTTAGCATTTGCATTCTGACATACATTTGCTATAGATAGCACTTACTTGACTACTTGTGCATTATACTTGAATCATTCTTAGGCAAACTTTTTAATGGTACCCAACCTTCATCCTACGAACTCGTATTCCGCCACTTTTTGGTAACACACGTGAATTCAAGATTCATACGCGTACGGATGACCGCGACTTCGTTAGCTACTCTAGCTCGGGAACTCAAATTCTTTGGTTGTTATCCACCCCGTCTTAGCTTACTATCCGTGAGTATTGTAAAGTCACTGTCACTACTCTAGGTGAGTATCGTCATCACTATTTATCGCTACGGTTGCGTACTACTCGCTATCATGACTCGTTACTCTTTTCATACCTAACTACTTTATTGTCTGATTCGAACCGCATTGACGTGAACAATCACTTATACACTTCCCTCGGGGAACGCATCTTTAGAGTTGCACTAATTCTTTCGATTCAATACGAGTCACGTTTGAGACGTCGTTACATTTTGTTCATTTTAGATTTTCACGATGACACGAACTTGAACTCATGGAGTGATGTGGGAATGGAAGTATGATTTGGCGTAATATAACGACACTCGATCAACGTGGTTATATTACGGTAAGACATACCAAAGTTCTAGTGACGCGTGATGGTGGTTAGACTCGATCAACCTAAACACCACCATGTGCCATGTACATGACTTCATCCTTTCATGTTTGGACATCCGAAAACTCCGAGAATATTGATAACAACCATACCGGGGACACCCCTTCGACTTTTGTCGAACTATACTTATGCTTCCGAATGAATTACCGATTCCTCTCGACTTCAACCGTATGTTACACGTGTATACTATCTCGTCCTCGCACAGTCTTATTGACTAATTACGATTTACTCGTTATGCTCGCACCGAGGCGGAAACTTCTTTTGCATCACCCTCGTACTTCCGGTTCAGGAGGTCCTTATTCTAAATTCCCAATGGAGAGAGAGACTCTCCACGTTATACTAGTATTCGCCTCGAGGGTGAATAGTCCCGATGAACATTTTTGGAAACCGATAAATCTTCCGCGACGCGAATTTTCTTGAGAAACTTGTCCTAGCTAACGTTTTCAATTCCTAGCAAACTTGTTCAATATGCCTTAGGGAAATATACCCCGTTTCGGATCGAGATCCTCGTTTCATTTCTAGATTTTGGAGTACCTTACAAAAAGCCTCGGGACCGCATTTAGACATGAGTACCGCGTATCATCCACAACCCGACGGACCGAACAAACATACGATTTAAGTCTTGAAAACCATAATACGAATTTGTATTACCAACTTCAAATTTACTTGAGAAAAGTATTTTCCTTAAACCGAATCCTCGTACTACAATGATTTTCATTCGAGTTTTAACGTCACTCCTTTTGAAACCACATGTGACCGGAAACGTCATTCTCTTTTGTCGAACAAAGTAAACGATGATCAATTCACCGGGGCCGAGGTTATTCATGAGCAACCGAGAAAATTTATTCATATTCAGGTAAAACCCTACGCGACTCGTAATCACCAAGAGCTACGCCGATGTTAGACGTAAACATTTCAAATTCCACGTGGGAAACCGCGTCACGTTAAGAGTCGCACCCTGGAAAGGTGCAATCCATTTCGGGAAACGTAGGAAGCTAAATCCGCGATATTTTGATCCTTTAAATTCTTGGGGTGTTTTGGACCCGTCGCTAGCCGTTTAGACTTTTCCGACTCATTTTGGGTCTCCGTTTATCCTACATTCGATGTGTCAACTCAAAGACGTGTTTTGCGAAACGAGAACTTGTTATCTCCTTTGATGAACTCACTATCGACTATAACCCTCACTTCCTAGGAGGACCGGTTGAAACCATGAATCGTGAAGCCAAACCTTAAAACAACATATGATCCCGACCGTCAAAATTCGTGGAAATACTCAAGGACGTACCTTCACTTATTCGTAGAATTTACAACGCAAGATCTCGAGTAAGATTCAACAACTACTACTTCCAACTAAATTTCGGGACGAAATTTCTTTTGAGTTGTGGATAATGTAACATCCCGCGTTTTTCCGTTAAATTTAATTTTAACACCGTCTTTTTTTTTTTTTTTTTAAAAAAACGTAATCTTTCGTATTTTAATTAATAGTTTCCGTGAGTAACGTTCATTATATTCCCGCTATTTAATTATAACATCACTCGTCTACTCGAGCGTTTTTAAAATATTCGTTTGGTTAATTCCCGCACCCGCTTTGAAACTTGAGGGACTAAACTTGCCAAGAGGGCAAAGAGATGACTAGGTCAACTAGTCAACCTTCACCCTCCTCCATTCAATCACCTCCACCTCTCTCTCTTTCTCTCTATCAAGAACACACACACAAACACCCAAATTCAATCATTCATCATCTAAATTCAATCTTGGAAGCTCACAACAAATCCGATTACATATTTGGAATCCTCTCTTCATCCTCTACAATTTGATACCAACTTCATCTCGTTTGGGTAACTTTCTAAAAACTCTAGATTCCTTTAAATTCGTGTTTTTGACTTGAAATGGTGTTAGTTAGTGTCTATGGCTCGTGTATAACATGAATATATGTTTTGTTTGCTCGATTCGTTGTTTTGAGTAACTAGTTTGAACATTTGAAATGGGTGTGCTAAATCTTTGATTTTGGATGAGTTAATGTTGTTAAATTGTTAAAGTTCATGTTTTAATTGTGTTACTAGTATCACTAGCTTCGTTTTGATGCGTAGGTTGATTAAGGAAACTTCAAAAACATGAATATTGATTTTTTGCGGATTGTGGTTAGGGTTTGATAGACTTAAAACGAGCTTTTAATGTTTCGAATGCCATGAAATGTTATTAGTAAGTGTTTAGTTGTAATGTATGCTTCATTACCTTCAAAACGGCATATCGTATGTGTAAATTGGATTCCCGAATCATAAAATACGTTTTACGAACTTGAAACTTTGAAAATAAACCCTTCTTGATCAATTGACGAGTTTTCGGTTATAGTAATTGATGTTTGTGCTTGTGAAAGGTAGTTAATTGTATTCTTTGTCAAAAGAGCTTTCCAATGATATAAGATGCGTATTCTAAGTGTTTACGGTTTGCGTTTTGTGCTAAATTGAATTTTGGATCAAGACTTGAACTTTTGAAACTGACCAGGCACCAGACCACGTTATTTGTCGCGCCGCGGAGCAATTTGTCGCGCCGCGGCCCAAAGGGTGATTTTAGAACATGTTTTTCAAGCTTTCTGACCTTCAAAATAGGCATTTGTCGCGCCGCGGAGCAATTTGTCGCGCCGCGACAATTGCCTGTTTCATCCGAACTTCAGCAAACTTGTTTTGGCCATAACTTTTTGACCGTAACTCCGTTTTCGATGAATCAAATATCGTTGGAAACGTAATAAGATTTCCTTTCTAATGGTAAGGTTTTGAAATGTCAACTCAAACTTTATTACAATCGTTCTAACATGTTTTTATACTTGATTCTTGCATGAAACTTGACAACGTGATTCACATGCTATACTATTCGAGTCGTAACGAGCCATAGGACTAATTGAACACATTTCACCCGACCTTGTGTCGTAACCGGTTAATTGATACAATTTACTTGTTTAGGTCAAGGCTAAGCAACATTCATGCACACGTTTACTTTGTGAAGTACATTTATTACTCGTGCACTCGATGTGAGATCATAGTCCCACCTTTTCAACAACTTTTATTCTTTTAAATCGTGGGCTGAGAAACATATACATTACATACTCATATACATTTCACATGTATATATATACTTTTCATACTTTTATACTTTGAACACAAATACGAATACAAGGATACAGACGAGTTAGAACAAAAGTCCTCAATCCAATTATCATTAGTTCCACTTGCAGGGTGTAAGTGTAAGCGAGTGATTATGTTGTGTGGCCATACGGGTTTAACGAACCCTCATTCAGACGGTTCGCTACCGTTAGTGGATGAAATATAATTTCAACGTGCATAGTGTATGTTCTAACACTATATTCAAAATTCAGAGGGAAGATTCAGTTAAGCTTTGGTAATTGGGTGCTCGCAATACAAACTACATTCTTCGGAATAAATACGATTTGGATAATCATCTATACAAACTATTGTGGTTCAAAGTATACTTTTACAAATACACTTATGATCTCACCAACGTTTTTCGTTGACAGTTTTCTACATGTTTTCTCAGGTTCATACTTGGCTACTTGATACATGCTTCCGCACTCTTTGATTACTTGATTGGAGTCAACCATGCATGCATACGCTAGGGATAGCACTTTTGGATTCAAACTTTTGTTTACATACTTACGCTATTTATAGCAACTGTGTTTTTAAACTAATTATGTCGCAAGTTATTTCATTCATACTTTATAACTTTATACCTTTCAAATGAACGCGACATAATTTTGGTCAAACGAGTCTCATATAGGGACTACGACCACGCAACGGGACCTAAGTTAACGACGCCGTCAATAACGGTTTTGGTCGGGTCGCTACATTAATTTCCCTCATTTACCAAATCGAACAATGCCTTTCCAAGGTGCAACTTTAAGCATGACCATCTCTCCAATTTCAAATTCTATATCTTTTCTTTTAATGTCAGCGTAGCTCTTTTGTCGACTTTGGGCGGTTTTCAACCATTGTTGAATTTGGATGATCTTCTCAGTAGTTTCTTGTATAATCTCCGGACCCGTAATCTGTCTATCCCCCACTTCACTCCAACAAATCGGAGACCTGCATTTTCTAGCATAAAGTGCTTCAAACGGCGCCATATCAATGCTTGAATGGTAGCTGTTGTTATAGGAAAATTCTGCTAACGGTAGATGTCGATCCCAACTGTTTCCGAAATCAATAACACATGCTCGTAGCATGTCTTCAAGCGTTTGTATCGTCCTTTCGCTCTGCCCATCAGTTTGTGGATGATAGGCAGTACTCATGTCTAGACGAGTTCCTAATGCTTGCTGTAATGTCTGCCAGAATCTTGAAATAAATCTGCCATCCCTATCAGAGATAATAGAGATTGGTATTCCATGTCTAGAGACGTCTTCCTTCAAATACAGTCGTGCTAACTTCTCCATCTTGTCATCTTCTCTTATTGGTAGGAAGTGTGCTGATTTGGTGAGACGATCAACTATTACCCAAATAGTATCAAAACCACTTGCAGTCCTTGGCAATTTAGTGATGAAATCCATGGTAATGTTTTCCCATTTCCATTCCGGGATTTCGGGTTGTTGAAGTAGACCTGATAGTTTCTGATGCTCAGCTTTGACCTTAGAACACGTCAAACATTCTCCTACGTATTTAGCAACATCGGCTTTCATACCCGGCCACCAAAAATGTTTCTTGAGATCCTTGTACATCTTCCCCGTTCCAGGATTTATTGTGTAGTGACCCGAACTTTTCCATGTTTATATATATTAATTGAGATTGATATTTACATGATTAAATGTTTCCAACATGTTAAGCAATCAAACTTGTTAAGACTTGATTAATTGAAATATGTTTCATATAGACAATTGACCACCCAAGTTGACCGGTGATTCACGAACGTTAAAACTTGTAAAAACTATATGATGATATATATATGGATATATATATAGTTAACATGATACTATGATAAGTAAACATATCATTAAGTATATTAACAATGAACTACATATGTAAAAACAAGACTACTAACTTAATGATTTTTAAACGAGACATATATGTAACGATTATCGTTGTAAAGACATTTAATGTATATATATCATATTAAGAGATATTCATACATGATAATATCATGATAATATAATAATTTAAAATCTCATTTGATATTATAAACATTGGGTTAACAACATTTAACAAGATCGTTAACCTAAAGGTTTCAAAACAACACTTACATGTAACGACTAACGATGACTTAACGACTCAGTTAAAATGTATATACATGTAGTGTTTTAATATGTATTTATACACTTTTGAAAGACTTCAATACACTTATCAAAATACTTCTAATTAACAAGAATGCTTACAATTACATCCTCGTTCAGTTTCATCAACAATTCTACTCGTATGCACCCGTATTCGTACTCGTACAATACACAGCTTTTAGATGTATGTACTATTGGTATATACACTCCAATGATCAGCTCTTAGCAGCCCATGTGAGTCACCTAACACATGTGGGAACCATCATTTGGCAACTAGCATGAAATATCTCATAAAATTACAAAAATATGAGTAATCATTCATGACTTATTTACATGAAAACAAAATTACATATCCTTTATATCTAATCCATACACCAACGACCAAAAACACCTACAAACACTTTCATTCTTCAATTTTCTTCATCTAATTGATCTCTCTCAAGTTCTATCTTCAAGTTCTAAGTGTTCTTCATAAATTCCAAAAGTTCTAGTTTCATAAAATCAAAAATACTTTCAAGTTTGCTAGCTCACTTCCAATCTTGTAAGGTGATCATCCAACCTCAAGAAATCTTTGTTTCTCACAGTAGGTTATCATTCTAATACAAGGTAATAATCATATTCAAACTTTGGTTCAATTTCTATAACTATAACAATCTTATTTCAAGTGATGATCTTACTTGAACTTGTTTTCGTGTCATGATTCTGCTTCAAGAACTTCGAGCCATCCAAGGATCCATTGAAGCTAGATCCATTTTTCTCTTTTCCAGTAGGTTTATCCAAGGAACTTAAGGTAGTAATGATGTTCATAACATCATTCGATTCATACATATAAAGCTATCTTATTCGAAGGTTTAAACTTGTAATCACTAGAACATAGTTTAGTTAATTCTAAACTTGTTCGCAAACAAAAGTTAATCCTTCTAACTTGACTTTTAAAATCAACTAAACACATGTTCTATATCTATATGATATGCTAACTTAATGATTTAAAACCTGGAAACACGAAAAACACCGTAAAACCGAATTTACGCCGTCGTAGTAACACCGCGTGCTGTTTTGGGTTAGTTAATTAAAAACTATGATAAACTTTGATTTTAAAGTTGTTATTCTGAGAAAATGATTTTTATTATGAACATGAAACTATATCCAAAAATTATGATTAAACTCAAAGTGGAAGTATGTTTTCTAAAATGGTCATCTAGACGTCGTTCTTTCGACTGAAATGACTACCTTTACAAAAACGACTTGTAACTTATTTTTCCGATTATAAACCTATACTTTTCTGTTTAGATTCATAAAATAGAGTTCAATATGAAATCATAGCAATTTGATTCACTCAAAACGGATTTAAAATGAAGAAGTTATGGGTAAAACAAGATTGGATAATTTTTCTCATTTTAGCTACGTGAAAATTGGTAACAAATCTATTCCAACCATAACTTAATCAACTTGTATTGTATATTATGTAATCTTGAGATACCATAGACACGTATACAATGTTTCGACCTATCATGTCGACACATCTATATATATTTCGGAACAACCATAGACACTCTATATGTGAATGTTGGAGTTAGCTATACAGGGTTGAGGTTGATTCCAAAATATATATAGTTTGAGTTGTGATCAATACTGAGATACGTATACACTGGTTCGTGGATTGATTCAAGATAATATTTATCGATTTATTTCTGTACATCTAACTGTGGACAACTAGTTGTAGGTTACTAACGAGGACAGCTGACTTAATAAACTTAAAACATCAAAATATATTAAAAGTGTTGTAAATATATTTTGAACATACTTTGATATATATGTATATATTGTTATAGGTTCGTGAATCAACCAGTGGCCAAGTCTTACTTCCCGACGAAGTAAAAATCTGTGAAAGTGAGTTATAGTCCCACTTTTAAAATCTAATATTTTTGGGATGAGAATACATGCAGGTTTTATAAATGATTTACAAAATAGACACAAGTACGTGAAACTACATTCTATGGTTGAATTATCAAAATCGAATATGCCCCTTTTTATTAAGTCTGGTAATCTAAGAATTACGGAACAGACACCCTAATTGACGCGAATCCTAAAGATAGATCTATTGGGCCTAACAAACCCCATCCAAAGTACCGGATGCTTTAGTACTTCGAAATTTATATCATATCCGAAGGGTGTCCCGGAATGATGGGGATATTCTTATATATGCATCTTGTTAATGTCGGTTACCAGGTGTTCACCATATGAATGATTTTTATCTCTATGTATGGGATGTGTATTGAAATATGAAATCTTGTGGTCTATTGTTACGATTTGATATATATAGGTTAAACCTATAACTCACCAACATTTTTGTTGACGTTTAAAGCATGTTTATTCTCAGGTGAATATTAAGAGCTTCCGCTGTTGCATACTAAAATAAGGACAAGATTTGGAGTCCATGTTTGTATGATATTGTGTAAAAACTGCATTCAAGAAACTGATTTCGATGTAACATATTTGTATTGTAACCATTATGTAATGGTCGTGTGTAAACAGGATATTTTAGATTATCATTATTTGATAATCTACGTAAAGCTTTTTAAACCTTTATTTATGAAATAAAGGTTATGGTTTGTTTTAAAAATGAATGCAGTCTTTGAAAAACGTCTCATATAGAGGTCAAAACCTCGCAACGAAATCAATTAATATGGAACGTTTTTAATCAATAAGAACGGGACATTTCAGTTGGTATCCGAGCGTTGGTCTTAGAGAACCAGAATTTTTCATTAGTGTGTCTTATCGAGTTTGATAGGATGCATTAGTGAGTCTGGACTTCGACCGTGTTTACTTGAAAAATGATTGCTTAACAAATTTTGTTGGAAACTATATATTTTTAACATGTGAATATTATGTGATATATTAATCTCTTAACGCGTTTGATATTATGTGATAGATGTCTACCTCTAGAACAAGTCCCATTGACTCACCTAATAATAATGAAGAGTCAAATGTAAATTGGAATGATTCGTGGACTGATTCACAAGTTCCCGAAGAGGAACCGGAAGAAGAGTCGGAACCGGAAGAAGAATCGGAACCGGAAGAAGAATCGGAACCGGATGAAGAAATAGAACCGGTGGGGGAAATAATAAAACGGTTAAGTAAAAGAAAATCCTCAACCAACCGACCAAGGTTAATTATGGTCAATGGTGTTTCCGCCAAGGAAGCAAAATATTGGGAGGATTACCAATTCTCCGATGAATCGGATTCTGACGAGAATTCCGATGATGTTATAGAAATTACCCCAACTGAATTTAAAAAGGCAAAAGAAAATAATAAGGGAAAGGGCATAAAAATAGAGAAATCTAATTCCAACCCCGATGAACTTTATATGTATCGTCAACGCCCGAAGTCCTTAAGTTGTAACAATGACCCGGGAACCTCTAAACCACCAGGTTTTTCTAAACCAATGTGGACAACGACGGCTCGTATTAGGGGAACATCATATATCCCTAGAAACTTGGCAAAACGAACCAAAACCGAAGAAGAAGAAATGAGCGAGTCGGAATAAGATAGTTGTATTCGTGTGGTGTAATATATGTAATATAGTGTTCTTATGCTTTATGATATATGTAAAAATTGCTTGTATTAATAAGTATTTTTTTATGAATCTAACTCTTGTCTATTTTACAGTTTAAAAACACAAAATGGATAGACAACCCAATATTTTAAGAGACCTACCCGGAGACATGATTGATGAAATCTTGTCTAGAGTCGGCCAGAATTCCTCGGCACAACTATTTAAGGCGAGATCAGTTTGTAAGACATTCGAAGAACGTTCCAAGAATGTCTTGGTTTATAAGAGACTTTCGTTTGAAAGATGGGGGATATCACATTGGGAAACCCATAAGTTACGATGTGCTTACTTTGACGCATATATTGCGGGGAACCCAAATGCTATTTTACGCAACGGGTTAAGAAATTATTTTGACTCAATATATCCGAATATTGGACTTCGTGATTTAGAAAAAGCGGCTAACATGCAACATAAAGAAGCATGTTATGCTTACGGATTAGTAATGTTCGCTTCTCACCAAAGTGAGAACAAGAACATCGGGCTACAACTATTAAACAAAACGTTTCCACAAGTGACGGAGTCGGTAATTGGGGTAAGAAATGAGGTTTTTAGATTATTACGGGACTGTTGGACATTACGTAACCCTCGTCCCTTTGACGACGTTACAACACGCTGTCTTATCAACGGCCATAACGGTTATGTTGCACAAGACCAAGGATGGGAAGTAGTCCTAGTAAAACCAGAATGCATGACTTGTTTCTGGACGTATGAATTACGTGTCTTTATTGCCTTTGCTGAACGACTTGTGTACTAGCTAGAATTATCTTCACAACTATCTTGTATCAAAGTTATTGTGTGCTATATTTCATGCTTTATGTAAAATAAGCGGTATTGTAAGTTTGTAAAATATTGTATAAAAGTTTGAACGCGAAATATTATTATAATCAGTTTTTCATATAGAATTGTAGTAGTTGAATTGTATATTAGCTACTAAGTATGAACTTAACGGGTAGGTACTACCCGAATTTAAACTTATAAAACGCTAATATGAAGAAAAAGCTTTTATAAATAAGTTCATATTATGCTACGAAATACTATTAACTACTCTTAATATTCTGTATGATTAACTTGTTCCATTTAACTATTTTGAAGGAAATGGCACCGACTACTCGACACACCATGAATATGAATGAAGAGGAATTCCGTACTTTTCTAGCTTCAAACATTGCCGTAGTACAGGCTGCGCTACATACCAACAATAACCTTGGATCTAGCAGTACAGGAAATCGTGTAGGATGCACCTACAAAGAATTCACTGCCTGCAAACCTTTGGAATTTGATGGAACCAAAGGACCGATCGGATTGAAACGGTGGACCGAGAAGGTCGAATCGGTGTTTGCCATAAGTAAGTGTACTGAAGAGGACAAAGTAAAGTACGCTACGCATACCTTCACAGGTTCTGCGTTAACATGGTGGAATACCTATCTAGAGCAAGTGGGACAAGACGATGCGTACGCACTACCGTGGTCAGCATTCAAGCACTTGATGAACGAGAAGTACCGTCCCAGAACCGAGGTCAATAAGCTCAAGACAGAACTTAGAGGGTTACGAACCCAAGGATATGATATTACCACGTACGAAAGACGATTCACAGAATTGTGCCTATTGTGTCCGGGAGCATTCGAAGATGAGGAAGAGAAGATCGACGCTTTTGTGAAAGGATTACCGGAAAGAATCCAAGAAGATATAAGTTCACACGAGCCCGCCTCCATACAACAGGCATGTAGAATGGCTCACAAACTCGTGAACCAAATTGAAGAAAGAATTAAAGAACAGACTGCTGAAGAGGCCAATGTGAAGCAAGTCAAAAGAAAGTGGGAGGAAAACGGTGATAAGAATCACCAATACAACAACAACAGCAATTACAACAATAATCGCAACAATTATCCCAACAATCGCAACATCAATCGCAACTACAACAAACGGCCCAACAACAACAACAACAACAGCAACTACAACAATCATCCCAACAACAATAATAACCGCAACAACAACAACAATCAGAAGCAGCTATGCCAAAGGTGTGAAAAGAATCACTCGGGGTTCTGCACCAAATTTTGCAACAAGTGTAAAAGAAATGGTCATAGCGCGGCGAAGTGTGAGGTCTACGGACCAGGGGTTAATAGAACGAAAGGAACAAATGGTGTCGGAACGAGTAATGGCGGAGCAAGTAGTGTCGGAGCAAGTTATGCCAATGTAGTTTGTTATAAATGTGGAAAACCGGGCCACATTATTAGAAATTGCCCGAACCAGGAGAACACGAATGGACAAGGCCGTGGAAGAGTTTTCAATATTAATGCGGCAGAGGCACAGGAAGACCCGGAGCTTGTTACGGGTACGTTTCTTATTGACAATAAATCTGCTTACGTTTTATTTGATTCGGGTGCGGATAGAAGCTATATGAGTAGAGATTTTTGTGCTAAATTAAGTTGTCCATTGATGCCTTTGGATAGTAAATTTTTACTCGAATTAGCAAATGGTAAATTAATTTCAGCAGATAATATATGTCGGAATCGAGAAATTAAACTGGTTAGCGAAACATTTAAGATTGATTTGATACCAGTAGAGTTAGGGAGTTTTGATGTGATAATCGGTATGGACTGGTTGAAAGAAGTGAAAGCGGAGATCGTTTGTTACAAAAATGCAATTCGCATTATACGAGAAAAAGGAAAACCCTTAATGGTGTACGGAGAAAAGGGCAACACGAAGCTACATCTTATTAGTAATTTGAAGGCACAAAAACTAATAAGAAAAGGTTGCTATGCTGTTCTAGCACACGTCGAGAAAGTACAAACTGAAGAAAAGAGCATCAATGATGTTCCCGTCGCAAAAGAATTTCCTGATGTATTTCCGAAGGAATTACTGGGATTACCCCCACATCGATCCGTTGAATTTCAAATAGATCTTGTACCAGGAGCTGCACCAATAGCTCGTGCTCCTTACAGACTCGCACCCAGCGAGATGAAAGAACTACAAAGCCAATTACAAGAACTTTTAGAGCGTGGTTTCATTCGACCAAGCACATCACCGTGGGGAGCTCCTGTTTTGTTTGTCAAGAAGAAAGATGGTACATTCAGGTTGTGTATCGACTACCGAGAGTTGAAAAAACTTACCATCAAGAACCGCTACCCACTACCGAGAATCGATGACTTATTTGATCAACTACAAGGCTCGTCTGTTTATTCAAAGATTGACTTACGTTCCGGGTATCATCAAATGCGGGTGAAAGAAGATGATATTCCAAAGACTGCTTTCAGAACACGTTACGGTCATTACGAGTTTATAGTCATGCCGTTTGGTTTAACTAATGCACCAGCTGTGTTCATGGACCTTATGAACCGAGTGTGTGGACCATACCTTGACAAGTTTGTCATTGTTTTCATTGATGACATACTTATTTACTCAAAGAATGACCAAGAACACGGTGAACATTTGAGAAAGGTGTTAGAAGTATTGTGGAAGGAAGAATTGTACGCTAAGTTTTCAAAGTGTGCATTTTGGTTGGAAGAAGTTCAATTCCTCGGTCACATAGTGAACAAAGAAGGTATTAAGGTGGATCCGGCAAAGATAGAAACTGTTAAAAAGTGGGAAACCCCGAAAACTCCGAAACACGTACGCCAGTTTTTAGGACTAGCTGGTTACTACAGAAGGTTCATCCAAGACTTTTCCAGAATAGCAAAACCCTTGACTGCATTAACGCATAAAGGGAAGAAATTTGAATGGAATGATGAACAAGAGAAAGCGTTTCAGTTATTGAAGAAAAAGCTAACTACGGCACCTATATTGTCATTGCCTGAAGGGAATGATGATTTTGTGATTTATTGTGATGCATCAAAGCAAGGTATCGGTTGTGTATTAATGCAACGAACGAAGGTGATTACTTATGCGTCTAGACAATTGAAGATTCACGAACAAAATTATACGACGCATGATTTGGAATTAGGCGTGGTTGTTTTTGCATTAAAGACTTGGAGGCACTACTTATATGGGGTTAAAAGTATTATATATACCGACCACAAAAGTCTTCAAAAATATTTAATCAGAAACAACTGAATATGAGGCAGCGTAGGTGGATTGAATTATTGAATGATTACGACTTTGAGATTCGTTACCACCCGGGGAAGGCAAATGTGGTAGCCGATGCCTTGAGCAGGAAGGACAGAGAACCCATTCGAGTAAAATCTATGAATATAATGATTCATAATAACATTACTACTCAAATAAAGGAGGCGCAACAAGGAGTTTTAAAAGAGGGAAATTTAAAGGATTAAATACCCAAAGGATCGGAGAAGCATCTTAATATTCGGGAAGACGGAACCCGGTATAGGGCTGAAAGGATTTGGGTACCAAAATTTGGAGATATGAGAGAAATGGTACTTAGAGAAGCTCATAAAACCAGATACTCAATACATCCTGGAACGGGGAAGATGTACAAGGATCTCAAGAAACATTTTTGGTGGCCGGGTATGAAAGCCGATGTTGCTAAATACGTAGGAGAATGTTTGACATGTTCTAAGGTCAAAGCTGAGCATCAGAAATCATCAGGTCTACTTCAACAACCCGAAATCCCGGAATGGAAATGGGAAAACATTACCATGGATTTCATCACTAAATTGCCAAGGACTGCAAGTGATTTTGATACTATTTGGGTAATAGTTGACCGTCTCACCAAATCAGTACACTTCTTGCCAATAAGAGAAGATGACAAGATGGAGAAGTTAGCACGACTGTATTTGAAGGAAGTCATCTCCAGACATGGAATACCAATCTCTATTATCTCTGATAGGGATGGCAGATTTATTTCAAGATTCTGGCAGACATTACAGCAAGCATTAGGAACTCGTCTAGACATGAGTACTGCCTATCATCCACAAACTGATGGGCAGAGCGAAAGGACGATACAAACGCTTGAAGACATGCTACGAGCATGTGTTATTGATTTCGGAAACAGTTGGGATCGACATCTACCGTTAGCAGAATTTTTCTACAACAACAGCTACCATTCAAGCATTGAGATGGCGCCGTTTGAAGCACTTTATGGTAGAAAGTGCAGGTCTCTGATTTGTTGGAGTGAAGTGGGGGACAGACAGATTACGGGTCCGGAGATTATACAAGAAACTACCGAGAAGATCATCCAAATTCAACAACGGTTGAAAACCGCCCAAAGTCGACAAAAGAGCTACGCTGACATTAAAAGAAAAGATATAGAATTTGAAATTGGAGAGATGGTTATGCTTAAAGTTTCACCTTGGAAAGGCGTTGTTCGATTTGGTAAACGAGGGAAATTAAATCCAAGGTATATTGGACCATTCAAGATTATTGATCGTATCGGACCAGTAGCTTACCGACTAGAGTTACCTCAACAACTCGCGGCTGTACATAACACTTTCCACTTCTCGAATTTAAAGAAATGTTTTGCTAAAGAAGATCTCACTATTCCGTTAGATGAAATCCAAATCAACGAAAAACTTCAATTCATCGAAGAACCCGTCGAAATAATGGATCGTGAGGTTAAAAGACTTAAGCAAAACAAGATACCAATTGTTAAGGTTCGATTGAATGCTCGTAGAGGACCCGAGTTCACCTGGGAGCGTGAAGATCAGATGAAGAAGAAATACCCGCATCTATTTCCAGAAGATTCGTCAACACCTTCAACAGCTTAAAATTTCGGGACGAAATTTATTTAACGGGTAGGTACTGTAGTGACCCGAACTTTTCCATGTTTATATATATTAATTGAGATTGATATTTACATGATTAAATGTTTCCAACATGTTAAGCAATCAAACTTGTTAAGACTTGATTAATTGAAATATGTTTCATATAGACAATTGACCACCCAAGTTGACCGGTGATTCACGAACGTTAAAACTTGTAAAAACTATATGATGAAATATATATGGATATATATATAGTTAACATGATACTATGATAAGTAAACATATCATTAAGTATATTAACAATGAACTACATATGTAAAAACAAGACTACTAACTTAATGATTTTTAAACGAGACATATATGTAACGATTATCGTTGTAAAGACATTTAATGTATATATATCATATTAAGAGATATTCATACATGATAATATCATGATAATATAATAATTTAAAATCTCATTTGATATTATAAACATTGGGTTAACAACATTTAACAAGATCGTTAACCTAAAGGTTTCAAAACAACACTTACATGTAACGACTAACGATGACTTAACGACTCAGTTAAAATGTATATACATGTAGTGTTTTAATATGTATTTATACACTTTTGAAAGACTTCAATACACTTATCAAAATACTTCTAATTAACAAGAATGCTTACAATTACATCCTCGTTCAGTTTCATCAACAATTCTACTCGTATGCACCCGTATTCGTACTCGTACAATACACAGCTTTTAGATGTATGTACTATTGGTATATACACTCCAATGATCAGATCTTAACAGCCCATGTGAGTCACCTAACACATGTGGGAACCATCATTTGACAACTAGCATGAAATATCTCATAAAATTACAAAAATATGAGTAATCATTCATGACTTATTTACATGAAAACAAAATTACATATCCTTTATATCTAATCCATACACCAACGACCAAAAACACCTACAAACACTTTCATTCTTCAATTTTCTTCATCTAATTGATCTCTCTCAAGTTCTATCTTCAAGTTCTAAGTGTTCTTCATAAATTCCAAAAGTTCTAGTTTCATAAAATCAAGAATACTTTCAAGTTTGCTAGCTCACTTCCAATCTTGTAAGGTGATCATCCAACCTCAAGAAATCTTTGTTTCTTACAGTAGGTTATCATTCTAATACAAGGTAATAATCATATTCAAACTTTGGTTCAATTTCTATAACTATAACAATCTTATTTCAAGTGATGATCTTACTTGAACTTGTTTTCGTGTCATGATTCTGCTTCAAGAACTTCGAGCCATCCAAGGATCCATTGAAGCTAGATCCATTTTTCTCTTTTCCAGTAGGTTTATCCAAGGAACTTAAGGTAGTAATGATGTTCATAACATCATTCGATTCATACATATAAAGCTATCTTATTCGAAGGTTTAAACTTGTAATCACTAGAACATAGTTTAGTTAATTCTAAACTTGTTCGCAAACAAAAGTTAATCCTTCTAACTTGAATTTTAAAATCAACTAAACACATGTTCTATATCTATATGATATGCTAACTTAATGATTTAAAACCTGGAAACACGAAAAACACCGTAAAACCGGATTTACGCCGTCGTAGTAACACCGCGGGCTGTTTTGGGTTAGTTAATTAAAAACTATGATAAACTTTGATTTTAAAGTTGTTATTCTGAGAAAATGATTTTTATTATGAACATGAAACTATATCCAAAAATTATGATTAAACTCAAAGTGGAAGTATGTTTTCTAAAATGGTCATCTAGACGTCGTTCTCTCGACTGAAATGACTACCTTTACAAAAAAGACTTGTAACTTATTTTTCCGACTATAAACCTATACTTTTCTGTTTAGATTCATAAAATAGAGTTCAATATGAAACCATAGCAATTTGATTCACTCAAAACGGATTTAAAATGAAGAAGTTATGGGTAAAACAAGATTGGATAATTTTTCTCATTTTAGCTACGTGAAAATTGGTAACAAATCTATTCCAACCATAACTTAATCAACTTGTATTGTATATTATGTAATCTTGAGATACCATAGACACGTATACAATGTTTCGACCTATCATGTCGACACATCTATATATATTTCGGAACAACCATAGACACTCTATATGTGAATGTTGGAGTTAGCTATACAGGGTTGAGGTTGATTCCAAAATATATATAGTTTGAGTTGTGATCAATACTGAGATACGTATACACTGGGTCGTGGATTGATTCAAGATAATATTTATCAATTTATTTCTGTACATCTAACTGTGGACAACTAGTTGTAGGTTACTAACGAGGACAGCTGACTTAATAAACTTAAAACATCAAAATATATTAAAAGTGTTGTAAATATATTTTGAACATACTTTGATATATATGTATATATTGTTATAGGTTCGTGAATCAACCAGTGGCCAAGTCTTACTTCCCGACGAAGTAAAAATCTGTGAAAGTGAGTTATAGTCCCACTTTTAAAATCTAATATTTTTGGGATGAGAATACATGCAGGTTTTATAAATGATTTACAAAATAGACACAAGTACGTGAAACTACATTCTATGGTTGAATTATCAAAATCGAATATGCCCCTTTTTATTAAGTCTGGTAATCTAAGAATTAGGGAACAGACACCCTAATTGACGCGAATCCTAAAGATAGATCTATTGGGCCTAACAAACCCCATCCAAAGTACCGGATGCTTTAGTACTTCGAAATTTATATCATATCCGAAGGGTGTCCCGGAATGATGGGGATATTCTTATATATGCATCTTGTTAATGTCGGTTACCAGGTGTTCACCATATGAATGATTTTTATCTCTATGTATGGGATGTGTATTGAAATATGAAATCTTGTGGTCTATTGTTACGATTTGATATATATAGGTTAAACCTATAACTCACCAACATTTTTGTTGACGTTTAAAGCATGTTTATTCTCAGGTGAATATTAAGAGCTTCCGCTGTTGCATACTAAAATAAGGACAAGATTTGGAGTCAATGTTTGTATGATATTGTGTAAAAACTGCATTCAAGAAACTGATTTCGATGTAACATATTTGTATTGTAAACCATTATGTAATGGTCGTGTGTAAACAGGATATTTTAGATTATCATTATTTGATAATCTACGTAAAGCTTTTTAAACCTTTATTTATGAAATAAAGGTTATGGTTTGTTTTAAAAATGAATGCAGTCTTTGAAAAACGTCTCATATAGAGGTCAAAACCTCGCAACGAAATCAATTAATATGGAACGTTTTTAATCAATAAGAACGGGACATTTCATATTGAGTATCTGGTTTTATGAGCTTCTCTAAGTACCATTTCTCTCATATCTCCAAATTTTGGTACCCAAATCCTTTCAGCCCTATACCGGGTTCCGTCTTCCCGAATATTAAGATGCTTCTCCGATCCTTTGGGTATTTCAGCCTTTAAATTTCCCTCTTTTAAAACTCCTTGTTGTGCCTCCTTTATTTGAGTAGTAATGTTATTATGAATCATTATATTCATAGATTTTACTCGAATGGGTTCTCTGTCCTTCCTGCTCAAGGCATCGGCTATCACATTTGCCTTCCCCGGGTGGTAACGAATCTCAAAGTCATAATCATTCAATAATTCAATCCACCTACGCTGCCTCATATTCAGTTGTTTCTGATTAAATATGTGTTGAAGACTTTTGTGGTCGGTATATATAATACTTTTGACCCCATATAAGTAGTGCCTCCAAGTCTTTAATGCATAAACAACCGCGCCTAATTCCAAATCATGCGTCGTATAATTTTGTTAGTGAATCTTCATTTGTCTAGATGCATAAGCAATCACCTTCGTTCTTTGCATTAATACACAACCGAGACCTTGCTTTGATGCATCACAATAAATCACAAAATCATCATTCCCTTCAGGCAATGACAATATAGGTGCCGTAGTTAGCTTTTTCTTCAATAACTGAAACGCTTTCTCTTGTTCATCATTCCATTCAAATTTCTTCCCTTTATGCGTTAATGCAGTCAAGGGTTTTGCTATTCTGGAAAAGTCTTGGATGAACCTTCTGTAGTAACCAGCTAGTCCTAAAAACTGGCGTATGTGTTTCGGAGTTTTCGGGGTTTCCCACTTTTCAACAGTTTCTATCTTTGCCGGATCCACCTTAATACCTTCTTTGTTCACTATGTGACCGAGGAATTGAACTTCTTCCAACCAAAATGCACACTTTAAAAACTTAGCGTACAATTCTTCCTTCCTCAATACTTCTAACACCTTTCTCAAATGTTCACCATCTTCTTGGTCATTCTTTGAGTAAATAAGTATGTCATCAATGAAAACAATGACAAACTTGTCAAGGTATGGTCCACACACTCGGTTCATAAGGTCCATGAACACAGCTGGTGCATTAGTTAAACCAAACGGCATGACCATAAACTCGTAATGACCGTAACGTGTTCTGAAAGCAGTCTTTGGAATATCATCTTCTTTCACCCGCATTTGATGATACCCGGAACGTAAGTCAATCTTTGAATAAACAGACGAGCCTTGTAGTTGATCAAATAAGTCGTTAATTCTCGGTAGTGGGTAGCGGTTCTTGATGGTAAGTTTGTTCAACTCTCGATAGTTGATACACAACCTGAATGTACCATCTTTCTTCTTGACAAACAAAACAGGAGCTCCCCACGGTGATGTGCTTGGTCGAATGAAACCACGCTCTAAAAGTTCTTGTAATTGGCTTTGTAGTTCTTTCATCTCGCTGGGTGCGAGTCTGTAAGGAGCACGAGCTATTGGTGCAGCTCCTGGTACAAGATCTATTTGAAATTCAACGGATCGATGTGGGGGTAATCCCTGTAATTCTTTCGGAAATACATCGGGAAATTCTTTTGCAATGGGAACATCATTGATGCTCTTTTCTTCAATTTGTACTTTTTTGACGTGTGCTAGAACAACATAGCAACCTTTTCTTATTAGTTTTTGTGCCTTCAAATTACTAATAAGATGTAGCTTCGTGTTGCCCTTTTCTCCGTACACCATTAAGGGTTTTCCTTTTTCTCGTATAATGCGAATTGCATTTTTGTAACAAACGATCTCTGCTTTCACTTCTTTCAACCAGTCCATACCGATTATCACATCAAAACTCCCTAACTCTACAGGTATCAAATCAATCTTAAATGTTTCGCTAACCAGTTTAATTTCTCGATTCCGACATATATTATCTGCTGAAATTAATTTACCATTTGCTAATTCGAGTAAAAATTTACTATCCAAAGGCGTCAATGGACAACTTAATTTAGCACAAAAATCTCTACTCATATAGCTTCTATCCGCACCCGATTCAAATAAAATGAAAGCAGATTTATTGTCAATAAGAAACATACCCGTAACAAGCTCCGGGTCTTCCTGTGCCTCTGCCGCATTAATATTGAAAACTCTTCCGCGGCCTTGTCCATTCGTGTTCTCCTGGTTCGGGCAATTTCTAATAATGTGGCCCGGTTTTCCACATTTATAACAAACTACATTGGCATAACTTGCTCCGACACTACTTCCTCCGCCATTACTCGTTTTGACACCATTTGTTCCTTTCGTTCTATTAACCCCTGGTCCGTAGACCTCACACTTCGCCGCGCTATGACCATTTCTTTTACACTTGTTGCAAAATTTGGTGCAGAACCCCGAGTGATACTTTTCACACCTTTGGCATAGCTGCTTCTGATTGTTGTTTTTGTTGCGGTTATTATTGTTGTTGGGATGATTGTTGTAGTTGCTGCTGTTATTGTTGTTGTTGTTGTTGTTGTTGTTGTTGTTGTTGGGCCGTTTGTTGTAGTTGCGATTGATGTTGCGATTGTTGGGATAATTGTTGCGATTATTGTTGTAATTGCTGTTGTTGTTGTATTGGTGATTCTTATCACCGTTTTCCTCCCACTTTCTTTTGACTTGCTTCACATTGGCCTCTTCAGCAGTCTGTTCTTTAATTCTTTCTTCAATCTGGTTCACTAGTTTGTGAGCCATTCTACATGCCTGTTGTATGGAGGCGGGCTCGTGTGAACTTATATCTTCTTGGATTCTTTCCGGTAATCCTTTCACAAACGCGTCGATCTTCTCTTCCTCATCTTCGAATGCTCCCGGACACAATAGGCACAATTCTGTGAATAGTCTTTCGTACGTGGTAATATCAAATCCTAGGGTTCGTAACCCTCTAAGTTCTGTCTTGAGCTTATTGACCTCGGTTCTGGGACGGTACTTCTCGTCCATCAAGTGCTTGAATACTGACCACGGTAGTGCTTACGCATCGTCTTGTCCCACTTGCTCTAGATAGGTATTCCACCATGTTAACGCAGAACCTGTGAAGGTATGCGTAGCGTACTTCACTTTGTCCTCTTCAGTACACTTACTTATGGCAAACACCGATTCGACCTTCTCGGTCCACCGTTTCAATCCGATCGGTCCTTCGGTTCCATCAAATTCCAAAGGTTTGCAGGCAGTGAATTCTTAATAGGTGCATCCTACACTATTTCCTGTACTGCTAGATCCAAGGTTATTGTTGGTATGTAGCGCAGCCTGTACTGCGGCTATGTTTGAAGCTAGAAAAGTACGGAATTCCTCTTCATTCATATTCACGGTGTGTCGAGTAGTCGGTGCCATTTCCTTCAAAATAGTCAAATGGAACAAGTTAATCATACAGAATATTAAGAGTAGTTAATAGTATTTCGTAGCATAATATGAACTCATTTATAAAAGCTTTTTCTTCATATTAGCGTTTTATAAGTTTAAATTCGGGTAGTACCTACCCGTTAAGTTCATACTTAGTAGCTAATATACAATTCAACTACTACAATTCTATATGAAAAACTGATTATAATAATATTTCGCGTTCAAACTTTTACACAATATTTTACAAACTTACAATACCGCTTATTTTACATATAGCATGAAATATAGCACACAATAAATTTGATACAAGATGGTTGTGAAGATAATTCTAGCTAGTACACAAGTCGTTCAGCAAAGGCAATAAAGACACGTAATTCATACGTCTAGAAACAAGTCATGCATTCTGGTTTTACTAGGATTACTTCCCATCCTTGGTCTTGTGGAACATAACCGTTATGGCTGTTGATAAGACAGCGTGTTGTAACGTCGTCAAAGGGATGAGGGTTACGTAATGTCCAACAGTCCCGTAACAATCTAAAAACCTCATTTCTTACCCCAATTACCGACTCCGTCACTTGTGCGAATGTTTTGTTTAATAGTTGTAGCCCGATGTTTTTGTTCTCACTTTGGTGAGAAGCGAACATTACTAATCCGTAAGCATAACATGCTTCTTTATGTTGCATGTTAGCCGCTTTTTCTAAATCATGAAGTCCAATATTCGGATATATTGAGTCAAAATAATTTCTTAACCCATTGCGTAAAATAGCATTTGGGTTCCCCGCAATATATGCGTCAAAGTAAACACATCGTAACTTATGGATTTCCCAATGTGATATCCCCCATCTTTCGAACAAAAGCCTTTTATAAACCAAGGCATTCTTGAAACGTTCTTCGAATGTCTTACAAACTGATCTCGCCTTAAATAGTTGTGCCGAAGAATGCTGACCGACTCTAGACAAGATTTCATCAATCATGTCTCCGGGTAGGTCTCTTAAAATGTTGGGTTGTCTATCCATTTTGTGTTTTTATACTGTAAAATAGACAAGAGTTAGATTCATAAAAAAAATACTTATTAATACAAGCAATTTTTACATATATCATAAAGCATAAGCACACTATATTACTTATATTACACCACACGAATACAACTATCTTATTCCGACTTGCTTGTTTCTTCTTCTTCGGTTTTGGTTCGTTTTGCCAAGTTTCTAGGGATATATGATGTTCCCCTAATACGAGCCGTCGTTATCCACATTGGTTTAGAAAAACCTGGTGGTTTAGAGGTTCCCGGGTCATTGTTACAACTTAAGGACTTCGGGGGTTGACGATACATATAAAGTTCATCGGGGTTGGAATTAGATTTCTCTATTTTTATGCCCTTTCCCTTATTATTTTCTTTTGCCTTTTTAAATTTAGTTGGGGTAATTTCTATAACATCATCGGAATTCTCGTCGGAATCCGATTCATCGGAGAATTGGTAATCCTCCCAATATTTTGCTTCCTTGGCGGAAACACCATTGACCATAATTAACCTTGGTCGGTTGGTTGAGGATTTTCTTTTACTTAACCATTTAATTATTTCCCCCACCGGTTCTATTTCTTCATCCGGTTCCGATTCTTCTTCCGGTTCCGATTCTTCTTCCGATTCAGACTCTTCTTCCGGTTCCTCTTCGGTAACTTGTGAATCAGTCCACGAATCATTCCAATTTACATTTGACTCTTCATTATTATTAGGTGAGTCAATGGGACTTGTTCTAGAGGTAGACATCTATCACATAATATCAAACGCGTTAAGAGATTAATATATCACATAATATTCACATGTTAAAAATATATAGTTTCCAACAAAATTTGTTAAGCAATCATTTTTCAAGTAAATACGGTCTAAGTCCAGACTCACTAATGCATCCTAACAAACTAGATAAGACACACTAATGCAAAATTCTGGTTCTCTAAGACCAACGTTCGGATACCAACTGAAATGTCCCATTCTTATTGATTAAAAACGTTCCATATTAATTGATTTCGTTGCGAGGTTTTGACCTCTATATGAGACGTTTTTCAAAGACTGCATTCATTTTAAAACAAACCATAACCTTTATTTCATCATTAAAGGTTTAAAAAGCTTTACGTAGATTATCAAATAATGATAATCTAAAATATCCTATTTACACACGACCATTACATAATGGTTTACAATACAAATATGTTACAACAAAATAAGTTTCTTGAATGCAGTTTTTACACAATATCATACAAGCATGGACTCCAAATCTCGTCCTTATTTAAGTATGCGACAGCGGAAGCTCTTAATAATCACCTGAGAATAAACATGCTTAAAACGTCAACAAAAATGTTGGTGAGTTATAGGTTTAACCTATATATATCAAATCGTAACAATAGACCACAAGATTTCATATTTCAATACACATCCCATACATAGAGATAAAAATCATTCATATGGTGAACACCTGGTAACCGACATTAACAAGATGCATATATAAGAATATCCCCATCATTCCGGGACACCCTTCGGATATGATATAAATTTCGAAGTACTAAAGCATCCGGTACTTTGGATGGGGTTTGTTAGGCCCAATAGATCTATCTTTAGGATTCGCGTCAATTAGGGTGTCTGTTCCCTAATTCTTAGATTACCAGACTTAATAAAAAGGGGCATATTCGATTTCGATAATTCAACCATAGAATGTAGTTTCACGTACTTGTGTCTATTTTTTAAATCATTTATAAAACCTGCATGTATTCTCATTCCAAAAATATTAGATTTTAAAAGTGGGACTATAACTCACTTTCACAGATTTTTACGTCGTCGGGAAGTAAGACTTGGCCACTGGTGGATTCACGAACCTATAACAATATATACATATATATCAAAGTATGTTCAAAATATATTTACAACACTTTTAATATATTTTGATGTTTTAAGTTTATTAAGTCAGCTGTCCTCGTTAGTTATCTACAACTAGTTGTCCACAGTTAGATATACAGAAATAAATTGATAAATATTATCTTGAATCAATCCACAACCCAGTGTATACGTATCTCAGTATTGATCACAACTCAAACTATACATATTTTGGAATCAACCTCAACCCTGTATAGCTAACTCCAACATTCACATATAGAGTGTCTATGGTTGTTCCGAAATATATATAGATGTGTCGACATGATAGGTCGAAACATTGTATACGTGTCTATGGTATCTCAAGATTACATAATATACAATATAAGTTGATTAAGTTATGGTTGGAATAGATTTGTTACCAATTTTCACGTAGCTAAAATGAGAAAAATTATCCAATCTTGTTTTACCCATAACTTCTTCATTTTAAATCCGTTTTGAGTGAATCAAATTGCTATGGTTTCATATTGAACTCTATTTTATGAATCTAAACAGAAAAAGTATAGGTTTATAGTCGGAAAAATAAGTTACAAGTCGTTTTTGTAAAGGTAGGCATTTCAGTCGAAAGAACGACGTCTAGATGACCATTTTAGAAAACATACTTCCACTTTGAGTTTAACCATAATTTTTGGATATAGTTTCATGTTCATAATAAAAATCATTTTCTCAGAATAACAACTTTTAAATCAAAGTTTATCATAGTTTTTAATTAACTAACCCAAAACAGCCCGCGGTGTTACTACGACGGCGTAAATCCGGTTTTACGGTGTTTTTCGTGTTTTCAGGTTTTAAATCATTAAGTTAGCATATCATATAGATATAGAACATGTGTTTAGTTAATTTTAAAAGTCAAGTTAGAAGGATTAACTTTTGTTTGCGAACAACTTTAGAATTAACTAAACTATGTTCTAGTGATTACGAGTTTAAACCTTCGAATAAGATAGTTTTATATATATGAATCGAATGATGTTATGAACATCATTACTACCTCAAGTTTAGTAGGTAAACCTATTGGAAGTGACAAGAAATGATCTAGCTTCAAAGGATCTTAGATGGCTTGAAAGTTCTTGAAGTAGGATCATGACACAAAAACAAGTTCAAGTAAGATTTTTACTCGAATTAAGATAGTTTATAGTTATAGAAATTGAATCAAAGTTTGAATATGAATATTACCTTGAATAAGAAAGATAACCTACTGTATATAACAAAGGTTTCTTGATCTTAGATGATTACTTGGAATGGATTAGAAAGCTTGGAAGTAAATTAGTAAACTTGAAGGGATTTTTGAAGTGTTCTTGAAGTGTTCTTCCTATGATGATTATAGCTTGATTCTTGAAGTGATTTTTGATGAAGATGATGATTAACTACTGGAAAAATACGTTCATAATAGTGTGTGTGTGTGTTGAGAGAGAATTAGAAAGAGAATTGGAAGTGAAATGGAGTGAATGATGAGTGGTAATTGGTGAGTGGTGAGTGGGGTTAAAAGGAGTTCTAGTTAGTTGACTAGCTCATGGTAGAAGTTAAAATTGATTAGTCATACATGACATAATCAAGAGTGGAATCCCATGCTAGTTCCTATTGGTATATACCCATAGTAAGTACGTTTTGAAGCTGTGTATAATACGGGTAAGAATACGACTAGAATTCTTGATGAAAGAAAAGAATGGGAAAGTAACTGTAACCATTTTCGTTAAGTATGAGTGTTTTGATATATGTCTTGAAGTCTTCCAAAAGTATTTTAATACATCTAAATACACTACATGTATATAAATTTTAACTGAGTCGTTAAGTCATCGTTAGTCGTTACATGTAAGTGTTGTTTTGAAACCTTTAAGTTAACGATCTCAATTAATGTTGTTAACCCATTGTTTATTATATCTAATGAGATGTTAAATTATTATATTATCATGATATTATGATATATTAATATATCTTAATATGATATATATACATTTAAATGTCGTTACAACGATAATCGTTACATATATGTCTCGTTTCGAAATCCTTAAGTTAGTAGTCTTGTTTATATGTATATAACTCATTGTTAATATACTTATGGAGATACTTACTTATCATAATCTCATGTTAACCATATGTATATCCATATATATATCGTCATGTCGTTTTTACAAGTTTTAACGTTCGTGAATCGCCGGTCAACTTGGGTGGTCAATTGTTTATATGAAACATATTTCAATTAATCAAGTCTTAACAAGTTTGATTGCTTAACATGTTAGAAACATTTAATCATGTAAATATCAATCTCAATTAATATATATAAACATGGAAAAGTTTGGGTCACTACATACTTTGCTTTCTCACCCTTATAGTCTATGTGCTGAGTGATACGGTGAAGCCACTGAGTGTACTTGCCATCAAACAACACTGGAGGACGGGAATCTGATCCAATGATCAAAGTATCTTGAGTAGACATCTTGAAAATGAGGAAGATTCGGTAAAGATTCTGTATTACACAAATCTCAGATGAAAAATCACAACAATCTGACCAGAATGTCAGATTCTGTAACAGATTCGGTACTGTAGCAGATTCGGTACAGTAGCAGATTCGGTAAAGATTATGTATATCAGATTCTGTAAAAGAAACTGATCAGAAATACAAGAGACACACCCAGATTCAGTATGGATTCGGTAATCACAAGAAGTGTAGCCTGTAACCACTTAAAATAATGGATTAAGTGATACAGAAACTCAGATTCTGTATATGATTCGGTAGTTAGATTCTGTAAGAATTCGAAGTTCAATCTCAATTCAATCCTTTTGAATTAGATTCTGTAACCTTGCTGCACAAGGAAACACGTTAGTATCACACAAAATATCAAAGATACCGAAAGTATAGGATACAGAATGTCAACTGTAGCAGTTGACAATACCGAGTCTAAGTTTAAAACTTAGAAATATGACATAATCCTTTCTCAAACCACACCAATTAGCTGCGTATGATCAAATCGAATGTGATAGAATCACAATCACACCACAATCTGCAACACTTAAGATGAATTTAAGTAATGAAGCAGACTCGGTATAACAGTTACGATACCGAGTGTTGATCAAATCTTCAAAACTTAATGAATTGAAGAAATTGAACCGTCAGAAATGTGATTTAACACCTCATGAACACAACTGAATCCTTAATTCTTCACAAAAATCCAGAATCATGCTTGAATTAAGCAATACCGAGAGTTTTAGCCACAAACTCTAAAAATCAACTTGATTCTCCATAATTGAAGTTAAAAAGCTGTAATGATGATCGAAAATCTTTCTAAAATACCTAATGCACCTTTGATGAACTTATCACAAGAATCTGAACTTCAGATTATCAAATTCGATGATACCGAATGTGATTCAAAATAGCGAGAGTAATCAGATTCTGTAATCTTCAATCTCTGGATCGATATAGTGATGTAGAATCACTTCCTGGAAGCTCTGATACCAAATGATAGGTCAGATCATGTTGAGATTGAGAGAAATGATAAGATAAAGAGAGATTCGGTAGATAGGAATGAGACTCGGTATTAGAGAGAATCGGTACAATTACATTCCACAGCTTCTAGAACTCGGTTACAATGCAATGGCTATCTAATTAGGACTACTTAGGTTCCTTATATAGGCCTCTTCTAAGGAACCTTCATTTAAGCTTATTTTCACATTAACACTATACAACTTCGGGGTCCTAACAATCATGATACAAGATGATGATGGAATTATGATAAGTGAAGATGATGAAAAGCCACGAATTAGTTAAGAACAAGAGATGAGTGATGAGTGATGATGTTAGATGAAGCGTATAGAGTGTTATAGAGATAATATAATAACCGTGATATGATTATGATTATGATTTCATGGCGAAATGATACTTGATGATCGTGATATTGATAATGAATAATAAGCTGTGATGATGTCGATGATGAAGTCGTGATGTATGGATGAAGGTGATAACTGATGAATGATTCTGACGATCACCAAATTTTAATGAAGAGGAAGAAAAGGATAAACGTAAGTGAAGAAGAAGAATGAGACAAACGAATACTATAGTTAAATCGATTTGGCATGTGGATTAAACAGAAATGAGAAGTAGAGCAGATGGTTTAATCATGTGGGTTTGAACGAGAGGTCTCAGGTTCAATTCCGGTCCGTGATATTTTTTTAAGAAAAGGAAGAAATATGACAGAAGAAGATATAGCTTGAATAGAAATAAAATGTGAATTATAACAGAAAGATAGACCGGATCAGATGGTTAGTAGTGTTATGGGTGAGCGAGAGGTCTCGGGTTCGAGCCACGTCTCGGGCATTTCTTTTTAGAAAAAGATCCTAAGGGTATACTCTTTTATTACTTTTATTATTATCAGTATCATTATTATTATTATTATTATTATTATTATTATTATTATTATTATTATTATTATTATTATTATTATTATTATTATTATTATTATTATTATTATTATTATTATTATTATTATTATTATTTTATAAGAATCTTATAATTATTATTATTATCATTAATATTACTACTAATATTATTATCATTACTACAACAAAAATTAGTCATAAAAGAATATACTTAACTAAACTATATTAACATTTTTATTTATTTAAAGTACATAAAATAAATACATTTAATTAAGTTATTAACGAAACATATAAATTATTAAAATAACAAATATATCACTAATAATAAAATATAAATTTGTTCGATTACGATTATATGTTTTAATAGATATACAAATGATATAGGTTCGTGAATCCGAGGCCAACCCTGCATTGTTTAATATAGTCATATGTATTTTTACTACAAAATACATTAGGTGAGTTCATTTGCTCCCTTTTTACTCTTTACATTTTTGGGACTGAGAATACATGCGCTGTTTTTACAACCGCTTTATTTAAATGCTTTTGAAATATATTTTGAACTGCGAATACATGAAATGCTTTTATAAATGTTTGACGAGATAGACACAAGTAAAACATTCCTCGAATGAATTATTTTGCAGACGGAAGTTCTGTGGACTATTATTGAATTATGTGGACATGATAATTGCCACCATTGAATTATGTGGACATGATAATTGCCACCATTGAATTATGTGGACATGATAATTGCGACCAATTGATATGAATGTTATGTATCGAGAGAATGATTTTTATGCACAGGTTATGTGTATTATATTTTGTGCACGAGATATGTGTACGGTTACTAAGATTTATGAAAGATGATTTCGTACACGAGAAATGTGTACTGTATTTAAAAGATATCGCATGTACATTACAGGTGGGTATAGGATTCGGGCCCATTTGTACCATGCAGCATTTAAATTTTGTGGTCTATCAAAATGATGAATTTTATTGTTTTAAGATAAACCTATGAACTCACCAACCTTTTGGTTGACACTTGAAAGTATGTTTATTCTCAGGTATGAAAGAAATCTTCCGCTGTGCATTTGCTCATTTTAAGGACATTACTTGGAGTCGATCATCACTCTGGGATCAAATGTTGATGACTTCGTCCAGATGGATTAGGACGGGGCATTTCAGTTGGCATCAGAGCTGGTATAATGCCGTCCATGTGTGGCGGGTTAGTCATAAAGGAGGTTCTCACAGTGTTACCTGTGATGAAGCATTGGCTCTTACTCCTTGCGATCCCTTACGAGGGTTGGCAGTAGCCGAGAGGCAGGCCCTAAAATCAGTATCTGAGGTACACTAAGTGGTCACCAGGCAGTTAGCTGGGAAGGAACTGGGTGGGACGGTGGTTGTCCCTAACTGTATTTCAGTTGGTATCAGAGCGGTGGTCTTACCGAACCAGGTCTTGCATTAGTGTGTCTAACTAGTAGTCGTTAGGATGCATTAGTAAGTCTGGACTTCGACCGTGTCTGCATGTCAAAAGTTTTGCTTATCATTTCATGTCGAAAATTATCTGCTTATCATTCTTAGGGAATCACTTACTTATCATTCTTAATCTAAAATATCTTACTGCCTGAATTACATGAATAGTGTACAGATAAAAATTCATATCTTAGCGTATCTATTACTGTAGACTTTGCCTGACAGCTTCCGTAGATTCCTCCGTAACTTATGGGATTTTAGTATTATATATGCATATGTAAATTATGTATTGCAGGGTACTAATCTACATCTATAATCTATTTCTTATCGAAAATCCTTCATCTGATCGTACGAGATGAATCCCTCAACCAGTTCGAATTCCTCGGATTCCGACAGCTATGCCGATATGGAGTTTCACCTAAGCTCCGAAAGCAGTGTCACCAGAATGAGTCAACCAATCATCCATCCCCAATTCATCTGATGGGTTCATAGTTGACTTAATCAATAGAGACGCGCAGAAGGTGATTCCTTCCACTAACCGAATTCTCCTCTTGATGAAGAACCTGAAGCACATACCGGCGAACATGTTCGTAACACCATTTTCACTCTCATTTCCCGAATATCTCGCCACGACTATATCATAACTTAGATTCTAAACCTTATTCATTCGCCCGTTCTTACCGACAATCATCTCGGAGTAATAAGTCAACGAACTACGCGCCCGAGTTGTTGCCTTGAAAAAATATGGTGCAAAACGTACCAGCTTCAGCAACATCAACGGCACCAACAGTACCACCAACATCAATACCAGTACCACCAACAACCTAAGTTCAACATCTCACACCTCAACATCACAATCCGTACCCCGAACATAATCATCATTCTACATATCATTCTACATAGATTAACTTCGTTCTTCATGGCGATTAAGTAATCTCTAAATATTTTAGAGATTATGTATTCTAGTTCTAACGGTAAACCAAATGAGATTAATATCATATTGACTCATTAAATCCATGATTACATCTGAAGAAAATATATATGTATATATGTTTTCATAAATATAGTAATTAAAAATTCTTTCGTACAAAGTGTTAATTGTGAAAATATTTTAACGGGTAGGTAATACCCGAGGAATATTCAGATTTCACATTAATATGTTACAATGTACATTCTCCGAAGCTGATTCAACAGTCGTTTACTATCCTACTTACATCCACCGATATACAAATCCGTTCACCACAGAATAACCATATACATCCAATTTCATATTTGGATTTTGATTTATCAGAATCCAACAAGTGGCATAATGAAGAAAACATTTGAGAAAATAAAATTTGTTAGAAACAAACAAATTAACTATGAGGAATTTTGTTAAGAATCCACGCTAACTGTTCCTAGCTAACTGTTCCTAGCTAACTGATTACATTTTATTTATCGCAGTTTATTTATCGCAATTTAATTATCGCAATTTTAATTATCGTCATATAATTTCTGTTATTTACTTTACGCATTTAATTTATCGTCATTTAATTTCTGTTATTTACTTTACGCATTTAATTTTTCGTCATTTAATTTCTGTTATTTATTTTACGCACTTTAAATATCGGGACACGTATACAAGATTTTGACATATCATATCGACGCATCTATATATATTATTTGGAATCACCATAGACACTCTATATGCAGTAATGATCGAGTTCTCTATACAGGGTTGAGGTTGATTCTCAAATAATATATATACTTTGAGTTGTGATCGAGTCTGAGACATGTACACGGGTCACGATACGTATTAATTAATTCGAATATTATAAATTAAACTATATATGAATTATTGGACTGTTAACTGTGGACTAACGACTATGGACTATCAAGATTGGACAATTAAAAATGAATTAAAATATTGATTATAACATATGAAACTAAACAAATTCTTCAAGTTTGCCACTTGATTTCATCTTAAACCTCATTTGTATCCTGACGATTACAATCTGCGTTCAAACCTTTCATGATTCTTGAAAACACCTCAATCGAGAGGATGACCTAACCACACTTCATCTACGGAAGGAAAGATTTATGCATATAGTTATGCACCTGAAAACTCTCAAAAACTGAGTAAACGTTTAACACGTAGCTGTGCTAATTCCTTCAGTGTTATTATTACCCAAAATAATTTTTGCAGTTTTTTTTCAAAATAGCCAATTTTGTCACAGCTCCAGCAGGACAACTTCGATTTTTCGTTCGAAACAACCTTATTATAATCTTGATATATATGTGTACTCTTTTATTATTACCGGGGAACCTTTTATATCCCACCATATTATCAGTAGACGTACCAGCAACCTCGTTGCTTCTTGGCTTAAATCTCTACGACAAATCACTATATTTATCTATTGAAGTCTCATCATGTACTCATCCGCATTTCGTAAAAAGAATTGTCATACCAATTACCGGGAATCAACAAATCTGTATTGTGAGTCTCGCAACATTTCCACATCAACAGTTATATGTATCCATATAAACATTTATCTCTTAGAACTATGATCTTCCATTCTAAAATTCTGAAAAGCAACCAGTCTACAAATCAATACTCTGAATGTTGAAAAAGTTGAATGAAGCAGCAGAAACCGTAGACAACCGTAAATGACCTTAATCATCAGAAGTTTGATGATAAAGAATAGTATGTTGGAAAAGCTCAGAAAAGTTGGAACTGGAAAACGGATTGAGCTAACCACGAAGGAGACCAAGGACAAATACAAGGACCATACCCTATATTCAAAGAATCCAGGTAATTCTGGATCCGTTGAAATCTTTAGAGCATATCTTGCTCCGAAGTCATGTTAAAATCTTGCTAAAAACCTTTCTTCATCAACCATCGAATTTAGAAATTCCAAAATATCATCATAAATATCTTCGATATTTCTGAGGATATTGTCATAAATATTCTCGTCCGAAATTATTTATTTCTTCGCGTTATCTGTATAATATCATAAACGAAACTATTTTAGTTTCTAAATTCTAAAATCTTCGAATTTAAAATATGAATGTTATTGAAGTAATGTTGGGAACTGATGCATGAGTTAGTATAATATAATAACACTTGATCAACGTGATTATATTACAGTAAGTCATGCTGAGTTTCTAAATGGAACATGATGATTCACAGATTATAACGTCATCAGGTGTCATGTTACATAACTCTCTCATTCTGATTAACTTCTGAACATATCAAGAAAATATATTCTTGATAGTTCAATTCTCAGTGATTCTGGTAATTTGACAAATCAAATCGTGCTATTACGTTCTTTCTCGTTTAGAACATTAAGTTCAGTCGAAACTCCATACTTACGAATTCTGGACCATTACTCGCTTTACTTGAGGTCGGGAAGAGAATAAAAAGGCAAAAGAGCTCCTAAAATATAAGAGAAAATATAAAGCCCAATAACAACAAGGAGATTACAAACCGTGGATATTAATACGAATAGCAATATAAAGACACGGTATAATTGAGAATAGTATCACCCCAAGGTAATAGTAGAAGTAAACAGATTCTTCTGGTGGAAGATTGAAAAGAAGGATGACAGAAGTGATAATTAGAAAAATATCAAGGATTAGAACGGGATTAAGCATTTTCACAATCTTTTGAATGTATGAACTAAGAAAGAAAGTATAAGAATGGTGAGAATAATGGAACGGGGGAGTTTAATTTATAATGGAAATATCAGATAGAGTAGTTGAGGCAGATCACCGTATTTAATTCTAGAGATCTTAATTTTCTTATTCGCCGAAGAATCAAATCTGCTAGATTTCAAAATTTTTCTTTAAATCTCTTGAATTCCGGAATTCAACCATATTTAGTCAAAAGTTATGATGAAACTTGTCATTTTCATTTCACTATTTAATGATAGCTTCACTTGTACGCTTCACACAATCGAATCGTTTTATCTATATTATTCTATAATGATAAAACTCTATTTATCAACTCATATTCGTCAGGAAAACATTCTTATTGTTAACTATGACCATCCCAATCAAATTTCGGGACGAAATTTCTTTAACGGGTAGGTACTGTGATGACCCGGAAATTTCCGATCAAATTTAAACTTTAATATTTATATGTTCTCGACACGATAAGCAAAGTCTGTAATGGTGAGTCTCGAAAATGTTAGAACTATGTTCATGTATTCAATTACCCTTTGACTATGCTCGACGATTCACGAACAATTATTTGTAAGTAAGTGTGTGTGTGTGTGTGTGTGTGTATATATATATATATATATATATATATATATATATATATATATATATATATATATATATATATATATATATATATATATATAACATGTAATATTAGATAACTAATAATATATAGTATTAGTATATATAATTACAAGTTAAAATATAATTATTATATTAGTATTGTTACTTTTACTTTTCTTATTAAAATGAATATTAATATTAATATTAATATCAGTATTATCAATATTATTATATATATTATATAAATGTAGAAATTTGATACATATGATATGTTATATCCGGATTACTACTAGTATTATTATTTTGAATATATAACTATAAGATAGGAAATTTTGATATATAAATTGTTATATTATAATTATCACTAATGTTATTATGATTAGTATTATTATTAATATCAACAATAATAGTATTCTTATCATTTTTATTTTATTTTTATTATTATTAGCATCATATTTTTTTATTTATTATTAATACTAGCAACATTATATTCCTAATATTATTAGAATTCTTATTAAAATTACTCATAGAATTATATTAATAACTAATATTATGAAAGTTAATAAAATAGATATACATAAGCAGATATATATATAAATACACTTATATAAAAATACAGCTACATAAATAAATGTTAAAACAGATATAAAGGAAAATCCAGTTAATTATAGATATTCATATATATATATATATATATATATATATATATATATATATATATATATATATATATATATATATATATATATATATATATATATATATATATATATATATATATATATATATATATATATATATATATATATATATATACGAATACAATACAGATAAATATAGTTTGTTAGAGATCACATATGCTTTACTTGTTTTTCTTCTTCTACTGCTCGATAATCTTGTTTCCTGTCTCTAAGATTATTACCAATCGATTTCAACTTCACAGAAACAACCAAAATCTGTTGCACGTCCCAATCTGCTTTACATTTTTTATTTTCTTCGTACATCCTGAATGATTCTTCTTGTCGAGCTTCAATGTAATAAAAATAAATAAATTCCAGTGTATATGATAACAAATGACTTACTCTATCAATTATCAATCACTTCCATCCTTGAACACCCATTTTCTTCTCTTGTTCTTTGTTTCCTGTCCGAGACCAACACCATTTTCCATCCATTTAAACCTTCACAAGCCACCTGCAGCCATCGAATAACCCACCACGTCTACCATTCTATTCGAGCACCCAACTCTTCTGCTACAGCATCAAACGAAACCCGTTTATCATAACCTCAATTATTTATGTTTTAAACCGAGGATCATCACTATCTTTAAGATTACATCACCACACTTAAACTCGAGCACTATATTCACCACCTCTTTCTCTCTCACTTCTCTCTCTCTCTACAATTTTGTTTTTGTGAACCTTGAAAACCCTAATGGAGACCATCGTAGTTGTTACTGCTATTGCTTTCTGTTTGATCAATCACCAATCCAAACCACTACCTTCGGTGTATCAAATCATCCTAAACCGCCACCACTTGTTGCGACTTCTATTTTTTTTCTATTCGATGAACAACAAACCAAACAAAATCCTACTGCAGCCGTCTTCTGATCAAGTAATCACGAACTCAACAAACCACCTTAAGCTCAACTTATATTCTTCTTCCGTGATTAATCAGACCCAAACACCCGTTACTGATACAACTTTAGTTTTCTATTTTTGGATATAAAACGTTGCAAATAACTACCACCTTCATCTCCTTTTTATCTCAACTTTCTCTCACATTTTTCTCTCTCTCTTTCCAGTTGCAGACGGAAAAACCCTGGAAAAACAACTACCTTTTCTTTTGTGTCTTGTTCAACGAATTAAGTGATTATAAATAAAGAGGATAATGAAATAAATGTTGATGATTGAATTCACGTTTTTTAATTCTTCCTTTTTGCTGTGGCCGACAATTATCAATCCTCATGGACCCATTCTGTAATCATTCATAAGAATTTAAATCAATGACTTGATGATGTGGATGTTAAATAAATACTGCTATATATTTTTTTTCTTTCGATCTCATCTTATGGCTGCCGTATTCCCAATTTCTATTTAGGCCACTCTATATCTGGTTACTAGTTGGGCCATGTATTTCTTTTATTGGGTCAGATTCTTGTTGTATTAGACTTTGGGCCATGACCTAGTTTTTTGGTGGTCTGTTGGGGCTGAAACGAGGGCCAAGATCAGGTCTATGTTTGCTGTAAGATAAGTAAAGATTCGTTAAATGTTGATGGACGATAAAAGTACGATGTAGATGATGGTATTCGTTGGTAAATTAAAAATGAATACGATACGTGATATTATGTTTTGATGTTGGATCATGATACAAGATGATGATGGTATTATGATAAGTGAAGATGATGAAAAGCCACGAATTAATTAAGAATAAGAGATGAGTGATGAGTGATGATGTTAGATGAAGCGTATAGAGTGTTATAGAGATAATATAATAACCGTGATATGATTATGATTATGATTTCATGGCGAAATGATACTTGATGATCGCGATATTGATAATGAATAATAAGCTGTGATGATGTCGATGATGAAGTCGTGATGTATGGATGAAGGTGATAACCGATGAATGATGTTGACGATCACCAAATTTTAATGAAGAGGAAGAAAAGGATAAACGTAAGTGAAGAAGAAGAATGAGACAAACGAATACTATAGTTAAATCGATTTGGCATGTGGATTAAACAGAAATGAGAAATAGAGCAGATAGTTTAAGCATGTGGGTTTGAACGAGAGGTCTCAGGTTCAATTCCGGTCCGTGATATTTTTTTAAGAAAAGGAAGAAATAGGACAGAAGAAGATATAGCTTGAATAGAAATAAAATGTGAATTATAACAGAAAGATAGACCGGATCAGATGGTTAGTGGTGTTATGGGTGAGCGAGAGGTCTCGGGTTCGAGCCACGTCTCGGGCATTTCTTTTTAGAAAAAGATTCTAAGGGTATACTCTTTTATTACTTTTATTATTATCAGTATCATTATTATTATTATTATTATTATTATTATTATTATTATTATTATTATTATTATTATTATTATTATTATTATTATTAGTATCATTATTATTATTATTATTATTATTATTATTATTATTATTATTATTATTATTATTATTATTATTATTATTATTATTATTATTATTATTATTATTATTATTATTATTATTATTATTATTATTATTATTTTATAAGAATCTTATTATTATTATTATTATTATCAATATTACTACTAATATTATTATCATTACTACAATAAAAATTAGTCATAAAAGAATATACTTAACTAAACTATATTAACATTTTTATTTATTTAAAGTACATAAAATAAATACATTTAATTAAGTTATTAACGAAACATATAAATTATTAAAATAACAAATATATCACTAATAATAAAATATAAATTTGTTCGATTACGATTATATGTTTTAATAGATATACAAATGATACAGGTTCGTGAATCCGAGACCAACCCTGCATTGTTTAATATAGTCATATGTATTTTTACTACAAAATACATTAGGTGAGTTCATTTGCACCCTTTTTACTATTTACATTTTTGGGACTGAGAATACATGCGCTGTTTTTACAACTGCTTTATTTAAATGCTTTTGAAATATATTTTGAACTACGAATACATGAAATGCTTTTATAAATGTTTGACGAGATAGACACAAGTAAAACATTCCTCGAATGAATTATTATCTAGACAGAAGTTCTGTGGATTATTATTGAATTATGTGGACATGATAATTGCCACCATTGAATTATGTGGACATGATAATTTCCACCATTGAATTATGTGGACATGATAATTGCCACCAATTGATATGAATGTTATGTATCGAGAGAATGATTTTTATGCACAGGTTATGTGTATTATATTTTGTGCACGAGATATGTGTACGGTTACTAAGATTTATGAAAGATGATTTCGTACACGAGAAATGTGTACTGTATTTAAAAGATATCACATGTACATTACAGGTGGGTATAGGATTCGGGCCCATTTGTACCATGCAGCATTTAAATTTTGTAGTCTATCAAAATGATGAATTTTATTGTTTTAAGATAAACCTATGAACTCACCAACCTTTTGGTTGACACTTGAAAGCATGTTTATTCTCAGGTATGAAAGAAATCTTCCGCTGTGCATTTGCTCATTTTAAGGACATTACTTGGAGTCGATCATCGCTCTGGGATCAAATGTTGATGACTTCGTCCAGATGGATTAGGACGGGGCATTTCACGCCTGGCTTTCCACATTCCTCCACTAGAACTCCCCATCAATGGCTTCTTCAATCGTGGTATAGTTTCATGAACTTGATCATCGGTGTTACCAGTGTGCGGTTGGTCCTCTTCTTCAATTGAAGTTTCTTTAAGAGTTAGCTGATCCATTGGTATGTTCTCAATGATGTTTTCATCAACTGGTTCAAGTGTTGTTTTTGATGAGGTTGTTTCGGTTGCCTTCGTGTTCTTGGTGGTTTTGAAGGTCCTCGAGACGGGTGGCGCCATTTGTTGGTATGATTTTTCGTATAGCTGCTGTAAGGTACCAGTACAAGACAATAGTTGCTCAGCGTGTGGCGTATACTGATGATTATTGTTTGCCCTCGAGAAATAATCTCCGCAGACCCGGAACACAGATGTAAGATCTGTGGGGTGGCCTCAATCAATCTGTGGACAAATCTGTAATGATCCATCTAGCATACTGCTGCTAAGTGGCTAATGTGTTTTTAGAGTGAGAAAGAACTGTGTGAGAGAGAAAGTGTACTTCTCTTTGACTGAAGTTCAGATCAGAATGATGTGAAATGTGGTGACCCAGGGGGTCTATTTATAGGCGTAGAATGTAGTGACCTGAACTTTTCCATGTTTATATATATATATAATGAAATTGGTATATTTACATGATTAAATGTTTTCAACATGTTAAGCAATCAAACTTGTTAAGACTTGATTATTTGAAATGAGTTTCATGTAGACAATTGACCACCCAAGTTGACCGGCGATTCACGAACGTTAAAACTTGTAAAAACTATATGTTGATATATATATAGACATATATATATATATATAGTTAACATGATTTTATGATAGGTAAGTATCTCACTAGGTATATTAACAATGAGTTATATACATAAAATGAGACTATTGAATTAAGAAACTCGAAACGATATATATAACGATTATCGTTATGACAACATCTTACCAAGTACATATGTATCATATTAAGATATTGTTACACTATATTTAACATGATAAAATGATAATTATTTATATCATTAAGTATGTTAACAATGAACTACATATGTAAAACAAGACTACTAACTTAAGGATTTCAAAACGAGTTATATATATAACGATTATCGTTGTAACGACATTTTAATATATATATCGTATTAAGATATATTCATAGACCATGTTATCATGATAATATGATAAATTAACATCTCACTAAATATAATAAACAATGGGTTAACTACATTAAATAAGATCGTTATCTTAAAGGTTTCAAAAACAACACTTACATGTAACGACTAACGATGACTTAACGACTCAGTTAAAATGTATATACATGTAGTGTATTAAGATGTATTAATACACTTTTGGAAGACTTCAAGACACATATCAAAACACTTATACTTATCAAAGTTGGTCACAATTACACTCTCATTCGTTTTCATCAATAATTCTACTCGTATGCACCAGTATTTGTACTCGTACAATACACAGCTTCTAGATGTATTTACTATTGGTATATACACTCCAATGATCAGCTCTTAGCAGCCCTTGTGAGTCACCAACACATGTGGGAACTATCATTTAGCAACTAGCATGACTTATGAGCAAGGAAACAAAACAAGAACTCCTTTTAACCCTACTCACCCTTCACCACTCACCACCCACTCCATTTCACTTCCAATTCTCTTACTAATTCTCTCTCAACACCTACACCCACTTATGAACGAATTTTTACAGTAACTAATCATCATCTTCATCAAAAATTACTTCAAGAATCAAGCTATAATCATCATAGGAAGAACACTTCAAGAACACTTCAAAAATCCTTTCAAGTTTACTAGTTTACTTCCAAGCTTTCTAATCCATTCCAAGTAATCATCTAAGATCAAGAAACCTTTGTTATTTATAGTAGGTTATCTTTCTTATTCAAGGTAATATTCATATTCAAACTTTGATTCGATTTCTATAACTATAAACTATCTTAATTTGAGTAAAAATCTTACCTGAACTTGTTTTTGTGTCATGATCCTACTTCAAGAACTTTCAAGCCATCCAAGATCCTTTGAAGCTAGATCATTTCTTGTCACTTCTAGTAGGTTTACCTACTAAACTTGAGGTAGTAATGATGTTCATAACATCATTCAATTCATATATATATAACTATCTTATTCGAAGATTTAAATTTGTAACCACTAGAACATAGTTTAGTATATTCTAAACTTGTTCGCAAACAAAGTTAATCCTTCTAACTTAACTTTTAAAATCAACTAAACATATGTTCTATATCTATATGATATGCTAACTTAATAATTTAAAACCTGGAAACACGAAGAACACCGTAAAACTGGATATACGCCGTCGTAGTAAAACCGGGGGCTGTTTTGGTTTGGATAATTAAAAACTATGATAAACTTTGATTTAAAAGCTATTCTTCTGGGAAAATGATTTTTCTTATGAACATGAAACTATATCCAAAAATCATGGTTAAACTCAAAGTGGAAGTATGTTTTCCAAAATGGTCATCTAGACGTCGTTCTTTCGACTGAAATGACTACCTTTACAAAAATGACTTGTAATCTGTATTTCTAACTATAAACTTATATTTTTTATGTTTAGATTCATATACTTAAGTTCAATATGAAACCATATCAACTTTAATCACTCAAAATAGATTTAAAACGAAGCAGTTATGGGTAAAACAAGATTGGATAATTTTTCTTGTTGTAGCTACGTGAAAATTGGTAACAAATCTATACAAATCCTAACTTAACTAACTTATATTGTATTATACATGTATTCTAACATATATTATGTAATCTTGGGATACCATAGACACGAATACAATATTTTGACATATCATATCGACCCATCTATATATATATTTTGGAACAACCATAGACACTCTATATGCAGTAATGTTGGAGTTAGCTATACAGGGTTGAGGTTGATTCCAAAATATTATATATACTTTGAGTTGTGATCTAGCCTGAGGCTTTTATACACGAGGTCGTGGATTGATTCGAGATAATATATTTTGCTTTATTTCTGTACATCTAACTGTGGACAACTAGTTGTAGGCTACTAACGAGGACTGCTGACTTAACAAACTCAAATCATTAAAACGTAATTAAAAAAAGTTGTATTTATATTTTGATCATACTTTGATACATATGTACAAATTTGTTATAGTTTCGTGAATCAACCCGTGGCCAAGTCTTACTTCCTGACGAAGTAAAAATCTGTGAAAGTGAGTTATAGTCCCACTTTTAAAATCTAATATTTTTGGGATGAGAATACATGCAGCTTTATAAATGTTTTACAAAATAGACACAAGTATGCGAAACTACATTCTATGGTTGGATTATTAAATTGAATATTGCCCCTTCAAGTCTGGTAGCCTAAGAATTAGGGAAATGACCCCTAATTGACGCGAATCCTAAAGATAGATCTATGGGCCTAACAAACCCCATTCTAGAAATTGGAATGCTTTAATACTTATATTTATATGGTGATTGCGATTGCCAATTTATGACATACTTGCGAGTATGCGGGGAATATTCTATATGCATTATGTTAATGTCGGTTACCATATGTTCATCATAGAATGATTTTTATACACTTGCGAGTGTAAGATTATTGAATAAATGAAATCTTATGGTCTATTATATTAATTTGATAATATATAGGTTAAACCTATAACTCACCAATATTTTTTGTTGACGTTTTAAGCATGTTTATTCTCAGGTGATTATTAAGAGCTTCTGCTATTGCATACTAAAATAAGGACAAGATTTGGAGTCCATGATTATATGATATTGTGTAAAAACTGCATTCAAGAAACTTATTTCGATGTTATATATTTTTATTGTAAACCATTATGTAATGGTCGTGTGTAAATGGTATATTTTAGATTATCATTATTTGATAATCTATGTTATGTTTTTTTTAAACCGTTATCGATAAAATAAAGGTTATGGTTGTTTTAAAAATGAACGCAGTCTTTGAAAAACGTCTCATATAGAGGTCAAAACCTCGCGACGAAATCAATTAATATGGAACGTTTATAATCAATATGAACGGGACATTTCATAGATTGTCCAAAATTCACGGGATACACGTGTCAATCACTGAATGGTTCTGTTAGGTGAAGTATCCGGAATGTCAGTGGCGTAAGCTGACGTGGCTGCGTGCCGTTCACACGCTGAGTTAAAGGGCTTATGCATAGAAGCTGCCTGCAGGGCTTACGCTTGACGCTGGGTGGCCTGATGTATGCTGGGCGGCAGACTCTGAAAACTGCCAAATTTTGTCATGTTTTGTGTTGCTTGATCCATATTTCTGTACAAAAATGGTGTTTTTATGCGTGTATCTCTTAGGATACACCATTAATATGCGCTATACATAATTACAATGTGAGAAAAATAATAGGCCTTAAAACTATTTATACCATGCTAAATCATGTTTTAACAAAAATAATAATATGATAGAAATTAAAAACGTTTATAAAGAACATTAAAATGAATAGAATATCATTTTCGTCATCCAGACGAACTTTAATGGCAAGACACCTTCAGAGAGTCTTACTTCTTATTCTCCTTAGGGTAATCTAAGCAATTTAAGCACAATTTGAAATTCGCGGCGCATATCAATGAGATAAAATTTGTACTTAATGAAGTGATATTAGATTCAAAATTATATGCGTTATACATAATTATACTGTAAGAGAAATAATAGGCCTTAAAATTATTTATACCATGCTAAGTCATGCTTTAATAAAAATAATAATATGATAGAAATTCAAATTGTTTAAAAAAAATTAAAATGAATAAAATATCTCTTTCGTCATCTAAACGAACTATAATGGCATGACACCTTCAGGGAGTCTTACTTCTTGTTCTCCTTTAGTGTGATCTTAGTAATTGCAGCACAATCTGAGTTAATACTAGATTTGGCGGCGCATATTAATGAGTTAAAATTTGTACTTAGTTAAGTGATATTAGTTTCAAAATTATATGTGTTATACATAAGTACAATGTGAGAGAAATAATAGCCCTTAAAACTATTTATACCATCCTAAGTCATGCTTTAACAAAAATAATAATATGATAGAAATTTAAATCATTTAAAAAGAACATTAAAATGAATAAAATATCATTTTCATCATCTAAACGAACTTTAATGGCAAGATACCTTCAGGGAGTCTTACTTCTTGTTCTCCTTAGGGTAATCTAAGCAATTTAAGCACAATCTGAAATCGAAAATTATGCGCCACCAAATGATACTTGATATGACGTTGCATATTTATGAGTTAAAATTTGTACTTAGTCAAGTGATATTAGTTTCAAAATTATATGCGTTATACATAATTACAATGTGAGTGAAATAATAGGCCTTAAATCTATTAATACCATGCTAAATCATGCTTTAATAAAAATAATAATATGATAGAAATTCAAAACGTTTAAAAAAAACATTAAAATGAATAAAATATTATTTTTGTCATCCAGACAAACTCTAATGGCAAGACACCTTCAGGGAGTCTTACTCCTTGCTAACTTTTAAGCTGATCTTAGCAATTTGAGCACAATCTGAAATCAAAAATTATGCGCCGCCAAATGATACTAGATTTGGCAGCGCATATTAACGGGTTAAAATTTGTACTAAGTGAAGTGATATTAGTTTCAAAATTATTTGCGCGTTACATAATTTCAATGTGAGAGAAATAATAGGCCTTAAACAATTTATACAATCCTAACTCATGCTTTAACAAAAATAATAATATGATAGAAATTCAAATCGTTTAAAAAGAACATATAAAATGAATAAAATATCATTTTCGTCATCTAAACGAACTCTAAAGGCAAGACACCTTCAGGGAGTCTTGCTTCTTGTTCTCCTTTAAGGTGAATTTAGCATTTCAGCACAATCTGAAACCGAATATTATGCACCGCCAAATGATACTAGATTTGGCGGCGCATATTAATGAGTTAAAATTTGTACTTAGCGAAATGATATTAATTTCAAAATTATATGTGTTATACATAATTACAATGTGAGAGAAATAAATGACCTTAAAACTATTTATACCATCTTAAGTTATGCTTTAACAAAAAATAATAATATGATAGAAATTCAAATCGTTTAAATGAACGTTAAAATGAATAAAATATTATTTTCGTCATCTAAATGAACTCTAATGGCAAGACACCTTCAGGGAGTCTTACTCCTGTTCTCTGTTGAGGTGATCTTAGCAATTTCAGAACAATCTAAAACCGAAAATTATGCACCGCCAAATGATACCACATTTGGCGGCGCATATTAATGAGTTAAAATTTGTACTTTGCGAAGTGATATTAGTTTCAAAATTATATGCGTCATACATAATTATAATGTGAGATAAATAGTAGGCCTTAAAACTATTTATACGATCCTAAGTTGAAAAAACATGATTTTAATCTTTGAATTAAACAGATTTGAGACACACAATGGTGGAATAGTGAATCAAACCCTCTAGTGAATATGTTGTGCGTTTTGGGACTGATTTAGTCAAACCACAACAAGGATTGTGTGATAAGATCAACACCTTGAGCTATTATTCACCTTTTTCTAGGATTTAGGTTTGAAGCACAGAGAGAGAATCGGACAGGTTACCAGATCTGAGTGATAACAAACGAGAGACTTAACCTAATATGAAGAACATAACATTTATATACCTCAGCTGTTAAGTTAACCGTACAGTTTAAGTCTTCACTCGTACGTTTGACTGAGTCTAACTAGATCAAACTTTCATATCTTGTTCCTGCAGTCCTTGTAAACGCATGTAAACAAAGATAGAATAATAACGAGCGATCATGGTAACCCGATAACTGAAGTACTAATCATAAACGTGCGGTGGATGTCTAGGGACTCATACAAAATGCACTAACAACTCCCCCTAGGACCTAGAACATCTATTACAATAAGTAAATGTCCATGAAACATAACTGTTCAAAAGTAACATTAGTTTATCATCATTACATACCCAAATTCTCTCTCACACACATAAACAAAACAAACAAAATACAAACAAGCAACACAGTATCATACATGTTTCAGTTGGCTTGAAATTGATTCGAGCTTTGAGTATCACTTTCTCTGGTAAGGTAGGCATGATAGGCATCGATCACCCGTTGATATCTCATAGCTTCCTCCCTTTTATCTTCTCTGAAGGTAATATTATGGCGGTGAAATACATCCACATCAAATCTCGATAAGTTTCTCAGCCACATAGGATCTAAGATCCTAACATTGTCAAACTATATGCTTCCATCATCCTTCTCAACTGCAGTAAGAATCACTGCTTCTTTCGACAACTCATCATAGAACTGAAATGTCCCGTTCTTATTGATTAAAAACGTTCCATATTAATTGATTTCGTTGCGAGGTTTTGACCTCTATATGAGACGTTTTTCAAAGACTGCATTCATTTTAAAACAAACCATAACCTTTATTTCATTAATAAAGGTTTAAAAAGCTTTACGTAGATTATCAAATAATGATAATCTAAAATATCCTGTTTACACACGACCATTACATAATGGTCTACAATACAAATATGTTACAACAAAATAAGTTTCTTGAATGCAGTTTTTACACAATATCATACAAGCATGGACTCCAAATCTCGTCCTTATTTAAGTATGCGACAGCGGAAGCTCTTAATAATCACCTGAGAATAAACATGCTTAAAACGTCAACAAAAATATTGGTGAGTTATAGATTTAACCTATATATATCAAATCATAATAATAGACCACAAGATTTCATATTTCAATACACATCCCATACATAGAGATAAAAATCATTCATATGGTGAACACCTGGTAACCGACATTAACAAGATGCATATATAAGAATATTCCCATCATTCCGGGACACCCTTCGGATATGATATAAATTTTAAAGTACTAAAGCATCCGGTACTTTGGATGGGGTTTGTTAGGCCCAATAGATCTATCTTTAGGATTCGCGTCAATTAGGGTGTCTGTTCCCTAATTCTTAGATTACCAGACTTAATAAAAAGGGGCATATTCGATTTCGATAATTCAACCATAGAATGTAGTTTCACGTACTTGTGTCTATTTTGTAAATCATTTATAAAACCTGCATGTATTCTCATCCCAAAAATATTAGATTTTAAAAGTGGGACTATAACTCACTTTCACAGATTTTTACTTCGTCGGGAAGTAAGACTTGGCCACTGGTTGATTCACGAACCTATAACAATATATACATATATATCAAAGTATGTTCAAAATATATTTACAAAACTTTTAATATATTTTGATGTTTTAAGTTTATTAAGTCAGTTGTCCTCGTTAGTAACCTACAACTAGTTGTCCACAGTTAGATGTACAGAAATAAATCGATAAATATTATCTTGAATCAATCCACGACCCAGTGTATACGTATCTCAGTATTGATCACAACTCAAACTATATATATTTTGGAATCAACCTCAACCCTGTATAGCTAACTCCAACATTCACATATAGAGTGTCTATGGTTGTTCCGAAATATATATAGATGTGTCGACATGATAGGTCGAAACATTGTATACGTGTCTATGGTATCTCAAGATTACATAATATACAATACAAGTTGATTAAGTTATGGTTGGAATAGATTTGTTACCAATTTTCACGTAGCTAAAATGAGAAAAATTATCCAATCTTGTTTTACCCGTAACTTCTTCATTTTAAATCCGTTTTGAGTGAATCAAATTGCTATGGTTTCATATTGAACTCTATTTTATGAATCTAAACAGAAAAAGTATAGGTTTATAGTCGGAAAAATAAGTTACAAGTCGTTTTTGTAAAGGTAGTCATTTCAGTCGAAAGAACGACGTCTAGATGACCATTTTAGAAAACATACTTCCACTTTGAGTTTAACCATAATTTTTGGATATAGTTTCATGTTCATAATAAAAATCATTTTCTCAGAATAACAACTTTTAAATCAAAGTTTATCATAGTTTTTAATTAACTAACCCAAAACAGCCCGCGGTGTTACTACGACGGCGTAAATCCGGTTTTACGGTGTTTTTCGTGTTTCCAGGTTTTAAATCATTAAGTTAGCATATCATATAGATATAGAACATGTGTTTAGTTGATTTTAAAATTTAAGTTAGAAGGATTAACTTTTGTTTGCGAACAAGTTTAGAATTAACTAAACTATGTTCTAGTGATTACAAGTTTAAACCTTCGAATAAGATAGCTTTATATGTATGAATCGAATGATGTTATGAACATCATTACTACCTTAAGTTACTTGGATAAAACTACTGGAAAAGAGAAAAATGGATCTAGCTTCAACGGATCCTTGGATGTCTCGAAGTTCTTGAAGCAGAATCATGACACGAAAACAAGTTCAAGTAAGATCATCACTTGAAATAAGATTGTTATAGTTATAGAAATTGAACCAAAGTTTGAATATGATTATTACCTTGTATTAGAATGATAACCTACTGTAAGAAACAAAGATTTCTTGAGGTTGGATGATCACCTTACAAGATTGGAAGTGAGCTAGCAAACTTGAAAGTATTCTTGATTTTATGTAACTAGAACTTGTAAAATATATGAAGAACACTTAGAACTTGAAGATAGAACTTGAGAGAGATCAATTAGATGAAGAAAATTGAAGAATGAAAGTGTTTGTAGGTGTTTTTGGTCGTTGGTGTATGGATTAGATATAAAGGATATGTAATTTTGTTTTCATGTAAATAAGTCATGAATGATTACTCATATTTTTGTAATTTTATGAGATATTTCATGCTAGTTGCCAAATGATGGTTCCCACATGTGTTAGGTGACTCACATGGGCTGCTAAGAGCTGATCATTGGAGTGTATATACCAATAGTACATACATCTAAAAGCTGTGTATTGTACGAGTACGAATACGGGTGCATAGGAGTAGAATTGTTGATGAAACTGAACGAGGATGTAATTGTAAGCATTTTTGTTAAGTAGAAGTATTTTTATAAGTGTCTTGAAGTCTTTCAAAAGTGTATGAATACATATTAAAACACTACATGTATATACATTTTAACTGAGTCGTTAAGTCATCGTTAGTCGTTACATGTAAATGTTGTTTTGAAACCTTTAGGTTAACGATCTTGTTGAATGTTGTTAACCCATTGTTTATTATAACAAATGAGATGTTAAATTGTTATATTATCATGATATTATGATATATAATATATCTCAGTATGATGTATATACAGTTAAATGTCGTTACAACGATAATCGTTACATATATGTCTCGTTTCGAAATCATTAAGTTAGTAGTCTTATTTTTACATATGTATTTCATTGTTAATACACTTAATAATATATTTACTTATCATTTAACATAATTAACCAAGTGTATCAATATCTTAATATGATTCATATGTACCTAGTAAGACGTTGTTATAACGATAATCGTTATATATATCGTTTTCGAGTTTCTTAAATTAATAGTCTCATTTTTTATGTATATAACTCATTGTTAAAATACCTAATGAGATACATACTTATAATAAAAACATGTTAACTATATATATAACCATATATATGTCATCGTATAGTTTTTACAAGTTTTAACGTTCGTGAATCACCGGTCAACTTGGGTGGTCAATTGTCTATATGAAACATATTTCAATTAATCAAGTCTTAATAAGTTTGATTGCTTAACATGTTGGAAACATTTAATCATGTAAATATCAATCTCAATTAATATATATAAACATGGAAAAGTTCGGGTCACTACAGTACCTACCCGTTAAATAAATTTCGTCCCGAAATTTTAAGCTGTTGAAGGTGTTGACGAATCTTCTGGAAATAGATGCGGGTATTTCTTCTTCATCTGATCTTCACGCTCCCAGGTGAACTCGGGTCCTCTACGAGCATTCCATCGAACTTTAACAATTGGTATCTTGTTTTGCTTAAGTCTTTTAACCTCACGATCCATTATTTCGACGGGTTCTTCGATGAATTGAAGTTTTTCGTTGATTTGGATTTCATCTAACGGAATAGTGAGATCTTCTTTAGCAAAACATTTCTTCAAATTCGAGACGTGGAAAGTGTTATGTACAGCCGCGAGTTGTTGAGGTAACTCAAGTCGGTAAGCTACTGGTCCGACACGATCAATAATCTTGAATGGTCCAATATACCTTGGATTTAATTTCCCTCGCTTACCAAATCGAACAACGCCTTTCCAAGGTGCAACTTTAAGCATGACCATCTCTCCAATTTCAAATTCTATATCTTTTCTTTTAATGTCAGCGTAGCTCTTTTGTCGACTTTGGGCGGTTTTCAACCGTTGTTGAATTTGGATGATCTTCTCGGTAGTTTCTTGTATAATCTCTGGACCCGTAATCTGTCTATCCCCCACTTCACTCCAACAAATCGGAGACCTGCACTTTCTACCATAAAGTGCTTTAAACGGCGCCATCTCAATGCTTGAATGGTAGCTGTTGTTGTAGGAAAATTCTGCTAACGGTAGATGTCGATCCCAACTATTTCCGAAATCAATAACACATGCTCGTAGCATGTCTTCAAGCGTTTGTATCGTCCTTTCGCTCTGCCCATCAGTTTGTGGATGATAGGCAGTACTCATGTCTAGACGAGTTCCTAATGCTTGCTGTAATGTCTGCCAGAATCTTGAAATAAATCTGCCATCCCTATCAGAGATAATAGAGATTGGTATTCCATGTCTGGAGACGACTTCCTTCAAATACAGTCGTGCTAACTTCTCCATCTTGTCATCTTCTCTTATTGGCAGGAAGTGTGCTGATTTGGTGAGACGATCAACTATTACCCAAATAGTATCAAAACCACTTGCAGTCCTTGGCAATTTAGTGATGAAATCTATGGTAATGTTTTCGCATTTCCATTCTGGGATTTCGGGTTGTTGAAGTAGACCTGATGGTTTCTGATGCTCAGCTTTGACCTTAGAACACGTCAAACATTCTCCTACGTATTTAGCAACATCGGCTTTCATACCCGGCCACCAAAAATGTTTCTTGAGATCCTTGTACATCTTCCCCGTTCCAGGATGTATTGAGTATCTGGTTTTATGAGCTTCTCTAAGTACCATTTCTCTCATATCTCCAAATTTTGGTACCCAAATCCTTTCAGCCCTATATCGGGTTCCGTCTTCCCGAATATTAAGATGCTTCTCCGATCCTTTGGGTATTTCATCCTTTAAATTTTCCTCTTTTAAAACTCCTTGTTGCGCCTCCTTTATTTGAGTAGTAAGGTTATTATGAATCATTATATTCATAGATTTTACTCGAATGGGTTCTCTGTCCTTCCTGCTCAAGGCATCGGCTACCACATTTGCCTTCCCCGGGTGGTAATGAATCTCAAAGTCGTAATCATTCAACAATTCAATCCACCTACGCTGCCTCATATTCAGTTGTTTCTGATTAAATATGTGTTGAAGACTTTTGTGGTCGGTATATATAATACTTTTGACCCCATATAAGTAGTGCCTCCAAGTCTTTAATGCAAAAACAACCGCGCCTAATTCCAAATCATGCGTCGTATAATTTTGTTCGTGAATCTTCAATTGTCTAGATGCATAAGCAATCACCTTCGTTCGTTGCATTAATACACAACCGAGACCTTACTTTGATGCGTCACAATAAATCACAAAATCATCATTCCCTTCAGGCAATGACAATATAGGTGTCGTAGTTAGCTTTTTCTTCAATAACTGAAACGCTTTCTCTTGTTCATCATTCCATTCAAATTTCTTCCCTTTATGAGTTAATGCAGTCAAGGGTTTTGCTATTCTGGAAAAGTCTTGGATGAACCTTCTGTAGTAACCAGCTAGTCCTAAAAACTGGCGTATGTGTTTCGGAGTTTTCGGGGTTTCCCACTTTTCAACAGTTTCTATCTTTGCCGGATCCACCTTAATACCTTCTTTGTTCACTATGTGACCGAGGAATTGAACTTCTTCCAACCAAAATGCACACTTTGAAAACTTAGCGTACAATTCTTCCTTCCTCAATACTTCTAACACCTTTCTCAAATGTTCACCGTGTTCTTGGTCATTCTTTGAGTAAATAAGTATGTCATCAATGAAAACAATGACAAACTTGTCAAGGTATGGTCCACACACTCGGTTCATAAGGTCCATGAACACAGCTGGTGCATTAGTTAAACCAAACGGCATGACCATAAACTCGTAATGACCGTAACGTGTTCTAAAAGCAGTCTTTGGAATATCATCTTCTTTCACCCGCATTTGATGATACCCGGAACGTAAGTCAATCTTTGAATAAACAGACGAGCCTTGTAGTTGATCAAATAAGTCATCGATTCTCGGTAGTGGGTAGCGGTTCTTGATGGTAAGTTTGTTCAACTCTCGGTAGTCGATACACAACCTGAATGTACCATCTTTCTTCTTGACAAACAAAACAGGAGCTCCCCACGGTGATGTGCTTGGTCGAATGAAACCACGCTCTAAAAGTTCTTTCATTGGCTTTGCAGTTCTTTCATCTCGCTGGGTGCGAGTCTGTAAGGAGCACGAGCTATTGGTGCAGCTCCTGGTACAAGATCTATTTGAAATTCAACGGATCGATGTGGGGGTAATCCCGGTAATTCTTTCGGAAATATATCGGGAAATTCTTTTGCAATGGGAACATCATTGATGCTCTTTTCTTCAGTTTGTACTTTCTCGACGTGTGCTAGAACAGCATAGCAACCTTTTCTTATTAGTTTTTGTGCCTTCAAATTACTAATAAGATGTAGCTTCGTGTTGCCCTTTTCTCCGTACACCATTAAGGGTTTTCCTTTTTCTCGTATAATGCGAATTGCATTTTTATAACAGACGATCTCTGCTTTCACTTCTTTCAACCAGTCCATACCGATTATCACATCAAAACTTCCTAACTCTACTGGTATCAAATCAATCTTAAATGTTTCGCTAACCAGTTTAATTTCTCGATTCCGACATATATTATCTGCTGAAATTAATTTACCATTTGCTAATTCGAGTAAAAATTTACTATCCAAAGGCGTCAATGGACAACTTAATTTAGCACAAAAATCTCTACTCATATAGCTTCTATCCGCACCCGAATCAAATAAAACGTAAGCAGATTTATTGTCAATAAGAAACGTACCCGTAACAAGCTCCGGGTCTTCCTGTGCCTCTGCCGCATTAATATTGAAAACTCTTTCGCGGCCTTGTCCATTCGTGTTCTCCTGGTTCGGGAAATTTCTAATAATGTGGCCTGGTTTTCCACATTTATAACAAACTACATTGGCATAACTTGCTCCGACACTACTTGCTCCGCCATTACTCGTTCCGACACCATTTGTTCCTTTCGTTCTATTAACCCCTGGTCCGTAGACCTCACACTTCGCCACGCTATGACCATTTCTTTTACACTTGTTGCAAAATTTGGTGCAGAACCCCGAGTGATACTTTTCACACCTTTGGCATAGCTGCTTCTGATTGTTGTTGTTGTTGCGGTTATTATTGTTGTTGGGATGATTGTTGTAGTTGCTGTTGCTGTTCTTGTTGTTGTTGTTGTTGTTGGGCCGTTTTTTTGTAGTTGCGATTGATGTTGCGATTGTTGGGATAATTGTTGCGATTATTGTTGTAATTGCTGTTGTTGTTGTATTGGTGATTCTTATCACCGTTTTCCTCCCACTTTCTTTTGACTTGCTTCACATTGGCCTCTTCAGCAGTCTGTTCTTTAATTCTTTCTTCAATCTGGTTCACTAGTTTGTGAGCCATTCTACATGCCTGTTGTATAGAGGCGGGCTCGTGTGAACTTATATCTTCTTGTATTCTTTCCGGTAATCCTTTCACAAATGCGTCGATCTTCTCTTCCTCATCTTCGAATGCTCCCGGACACAATAGGCACAATTCTGTGAATCGTCTTTCGTACGTGGTAATATCAAATCCTTGGGTTCGTAACCCTCTAAGTTCTGTCTTGAGCTTATTGACCTCGGTTCTGGAACGGTACTTCTCGTTCATCAAGTGCTTGAATGCTGACCACGGTAGTGCGTACGCATCGTCTTGTCCCACTTGCTCTAGATAGGTATTCCACCATGTTAACGCAGAACCTGTGAAGGTATGCATAGCGTACTTCACTTTGTCCTCTTCAGTACACTTACTTATGGCAAACACCGATTCGACCTTCTCGGTCCACCGTTTCAATCCGATCGGTCCTTCGGTTCCATCAAATTCCAAAGGTTTGCAGGCAGTGAATTCTTTGTAGGTGCATCCTACACGATTTCCTGTACTGCTAGATCCAAGGTTATTGTTGGTATGTAGCGCAGCCTGTACTGCGGCTATGTTTGAAGCTAGAAAAGTACGGAATTCCTCTTCATTCATATTCACGGTGTGTCGAGTAGTCGGTGCCATTTCCTTCAAAATAGTCAAATGGAACAAGTTAATCATACAGAATATTAAGAGTAGTTAATAGTATTTCGTAGCATAATATGAACTCATTTATAAAAGCTTTTTCTTCATATTTGATAATGCTAAAAACGAACATATATTTCATAGCATTATTCCTCAAGAAAGACAAGCTTTTAGTTGCAATTGTTCTATTTACAAGTGATATTCATTTAAATAATAAAAGGTGAAGACAAAAGACAGATTCGACGAATTGAAGACGCAAACGACCAAAAAGCTCAAAAGTACAAAAGACAATCAAAAAGGTTCCAATTATTGATAAGAAACGTCTCGAAATTACAATAGTACAAGATTCAAAACGCAAAGTACAAAATATAAAATTGTACGCAAGGACGTTCGAAAATCCGGAACCGGGACCAGAGTCAACTCTTAACGCTCGACGCAACGGACTAAAAATTACAAGTTAACTATGTATATAAATATAATATAATATATAATTAATTATATTAATTATATATATATTATAAAACCGTCGGCAGAGAAAAACTCCAAGAGTGTGAGCTGTAAATTCATTCTCCGCGACTCGCGGAGTTTGAAGAGGATTTTGCCGCGAGTCGCGGAGCCCCAAAATTCAACTTTTCCTATAAAAGCAACCGAATTCTGATCGCAATTTACAATCTATTTCTCTCTTCTCTCATATATACGATATATATATATATATAATTTATATTTTAATTTTAATTATAATTATAATTCTAATAATAAGGGTATGTTAGCGAATATTGTAAGGGTGTAAGTCGAAATTCTGTCCGTGTAACGCTACGCTATTTTTAAATCATTGTAAGTTATGTTCAACCTTTTTATATTAATGTCTCGTAGCTAAGTTATTATTATGCTTATTTAAAACGAAGTAATCATGATGTTGGGCTAATTACTAAAATTGGGTAATTGGGCTTTGTACCATAATTGGGGTTTGGACAAAAGAACGACACTTGTGGAAATTAGACTATGGGCTATTAATGGGCTTTATATTTGTTTAACTAAATGATAGTTTGTTAATGTTAATATAAAGATTTACAATTGGGCGTCCTTATAAATTACCATATACACTCGATCGGACACGATGGGCGGGGTATTTATATGTACGAATAATCGTTCATTTAACCGGACACGGGAATGGATTAATAGCCACTAGAATAATTAAAACAGGGGTGAAATTACATTCAAGGGTAATTGGTGTAATTGTTAACAAAGTAGTAAAACCTTGGTTTACACGCAGTCGATAACCTGGTGTATTCATTAAACAAAGTATTAAAACCTTGTTACAATTCGAATCCCCAATTAGTTGGAATATTTAACTTCGGGTATAAGAATAATTCGATGAGGACACTCGCACTTTATATTTATGACTGGTGGACTGTTATGGACAAAAACCAGACGGACATATTAAATAATCCAGGACAAAGGACAATTAACCCATGGGCATAAAACTAAAATCAACACGTCAAACATCATGATTACGGAAGTTTAAATAAGCATAATTCTTTTATTTCATATTTAATTTCTTTTATTTTATATTTAATTGCACTTCTAATTATCGCATTTTTATTGTTATTTTATTTTATCGCACTTTTAATTATCGTACTCTTTAATTATCGCAAGTTTATTTTATCGCACTTTTATTATTCGCAATTTCATTATCGTTATTTACTTTACGCTTTAAATTAAGTCTTTTATTTATTTAATATTTTACATTAGGTTTTAACTGCGACTAAAGTTTTAAAATCGACAAACCGGTCATTAAACGGTAAAAAACCCCCTTTATAATAATAATATTACTTATATATATATTTGTATTTTTATAAAAAGTAAACTAATATAGCGTTAAGCTTTGTTTAAAGATTTCCCTGTGGAACGAACCGGACTTACTAAAAACTACACTACTTTACGATTAGGTACACTGCCTATAAGTGTTGTAGCAAGGTTTAAGTATATCCATTCTATAAATAAATAAATATCTTGTGTAAAATTGTATCGTATTTAATAGTTTTTCCTAGTAAAATATAAACTATTTCGTATACACCTCGCATAACATCAATATTAGCGTTTTATAAGTTTAAATTCGGGTAGTACCTACCCGTTAAGTTCATACTTAGTAGCTAATATACAATTCAACTACTACAATTCTATATGAAAAACTTATTATAATAATATTTCGCGTTCAAACTTTTATACAATATTTTACAAACTTACAATACCGCTTATTTTACATAAAGCATGAAATATAGCACACAATAACTTTGATACAAGATAGTTGTGAAGATAATTCTAGCTAGTACACAAGACGTTCAGCAAAGGCAATAAAGACACGTAATTCATACGTCCAGAAACAATTCATGCATTCTGGTTTTACTAGGACTACTTCCCATCCTTGGTCTTGTGGAACATAACCGTTATGGCCGTTGATAAGACAGCGTGTTGTAACGTCGTCAAAGGGACGAGGGTTACGTAATGTCCAACAGTCCCGTAATAATCTAAAAACCTCATTTCTTACCCCAATTACCGACTCCGTCACTTGTGGAAATGTTTTGTTTAATATTTGTAGCCCGATGTTCTTGTTCTCACTTTGGTGAGAAGCGAACATTACTAATCCGTAAGCATAACATGCTTCTTTATGTTGCATGTTAGCCGCTTTTTCTAAATCACGAAGTCCAATATTCGGATATATTGAGTCAAAATAATTTCTTAACCCGTTGCGTAAAATAGCATTTGGGTTCCCCGCAATATATGCGTCAAAGTAAACACATCGTAACTTATGGGTTTCCCAATGTGATATCCCCCATCTTTCAAACGAAAGTCTCTTATAAACCAAGACATTCTTGGAACGTTCTTCGAATGTCTTACAAACTGATCTCGCCTTAAATAGTTGTGCCGAGGAATTCTGGCCGACTCTAGACAAGATTTCATCAATCATGTCTCCGGGTAGGTCTCTTAAAATATTGGGTTGTCTATCCATTTTGTGTTTTTAAACTGTAAAATAGACAAGAGTTAGATTCATAAAAAAAATACTTATTAATACAAGCAATTTTTACATATATCATAAAGCATAAGAACACTATATTACATATATTACACCACACGAATACAACTATCTTATTCCGACTCGCTCGTTTCTTCTTCTTCGGTTTTGGTTCGTTTTGCCAAGTTTCTAGGGATATATGATGTTCCCCTAATACGAGCCGTCGTTGTCCACATTGGTTTAGAAAAACCTGGTGGTTTAGAGGTTCCCGGGTCATTGTTACAAGTTAAGGACTTCAGGGGTTGACGATACATATAAAGTTCATCGGGGTTGGAATTAGATTTCTCTATTTTTATGCCCTTTTCCTTATTATTTTCTTTTGCCTTTTTAAATTCAGTTGGGGTAATTTCTATAACATCATTGGAATTCTCGTCGGAATCCGATTCATCGGAGAATTGGTAATCCTCCCAATATTTTGCTTCCTTGGCGGAAACACCATTGACCATAATTAACCTTGGTCGGTTGGTTGAGGATTCTCTTTTACTTAACCGTTTTATTATTTCCCCCACCGGTTCCGATTCTTCTTCCGGTTCCGATTCTTCTTCCGGTTCCGATTCTTCTTCCGGTTCCGACTCTTCTTCCGGTTCCTCTTCGGGAACTTGTGAATCAGTCCACGAATCATTCCAATTTACATTTGACTCTTCATTATTATTAGGTGAGTCAATGGGACTTGTTCTAGAGGTAGACATCTATCACATAATATCAAACACGTTAAGAGATTAATATATCACATAATATTCATATGTTAAAAATATATAGTTTCCAACAAAAATGTTAAGCAATCATTTTTAAAGAAAACACGGTCGAAGTCCAGAATCACTAATGCATCCTAACAAACTCAATAAGACACACTAATGCAAATTTTCTGGTTCTCTAAGACCAACGCTCTGATACCAACTGAAATGTCCCGTTCTTATTGATTAAAAACGTTCCATATTAATTGATTTCGTTGCGAGGTTTTGACCTCTATATGAGACATTTTTCAAAGACTGCATTCATTTTAAAACAAACCATAACCTTTATTTCATCAATAAAGGTTTAAAAAGCTTTACGTAGATTATCAAATAATGATAATCTAAAATATCCTGTTTACACACGACCATTACATAATGGTCTACAATACAAATATGTTACAACAAAATAAGTTTCTTGAATGCAGTTTTTACACAATATCATACAAGCATGGACTCCAAATCTCGTCCTTATTTAAGTATGCGACAGCGGAAGCTCTTAATAATCACCTGAGAATAAACATGCTTAAAACGTCAACAAAAATATTGGTGAGTTATAGGTTTAACCTATATATATCAAATCATAATAATAGACCACAAGATTTCATATTTCAATACACATCCCATACATAGAGATAAAAATCATTCATATGGTGAACACCTGGTAACCGACATTAACAAGATGCATATATAAGAATATCCCCATCATTCCGGGACACCCTTTGGATATGATATAAATTTCGAAGTACTAAAGCATCTGGTACTTTGGATGGGGTTTGTTAGGCCCAATAGATCTATCTTTAGGATTCGCGTCAATTAGGGTGTCTGTTCCCTAATTCTTAGATTACCAGACTTAATAAAAAGGGGCATATTCGATTTCGATAATTCAACCATAGAATGTAGTTTCACGTACTTGTGTCTATTTTGTAAATCATTTATAAAACCTGCATGTATTCTCATCCCAAAAATATTAGATTTTAAAAGTGGGACTATAACTCACTTTCACAGATTTTTACTTCGTCGGGAAGTAAGACTTGGCCACTGGTTGATTCACGAACCTATAACAATATATACATATATATCAAAGTATGTTCAAAATATATTTACAAAACTTTTAATATATTTTGATGTTTTAAGTTTATTAAGTCAGCTGTCCTCGTTAGTAACCTACAACTAGTTGTCCACAGTTAGATGTACATAAATAAATCGATAAATATTATCTTGAATCAATCCACGACCCAGTGTATACGTATCTCAGTATTGATCACAACTCAAACTATATATATTTTGGAATCAACCTCAACCCTGTATAGCTAACTCCAACATTCACATATAGAGTGTCTATGGTTGTTCCGAAATATATATAGATGTGTCGACATGATAGGTCGAAACATTGTATACGTGTCTATGGTATCTCAAGATTACATAATATACAATACAAGTTGATTAAGTTATGGTTGGAATAGATTTGTTACCAATTTTCACGTAGCTAAAATGAGAAAAATTATCCAATCTTGTTTTACCCGTAACTTCTTCATTTTAAATCCGTTTTGAGTGAATCAAATTGCTATGGTTTCATATTGAACTCTATTTTATGAATCTAAACAGAAAAAGTATAGGTTTATAGTCGGAAAAATAAGTTACAAGTCATTTTTGTAAAGGTAGTCATTTCAGTCGAAAGAACGACGTCTAGATGACCATTTTAGAAAACATACTTCCACTTTGAGTTTAACCATAATTTTTGGATATAGTTTCATGTTCATAATAAAAATCATTTTCTCAGAATAACAACTTTTAAATCAAAGTTTATCATAGTTTTTAATTAACTAACCCAAAACAGCCCGCGGTGTTACTACGACGGCGTAAATTCGGTTTTACGGTGTTTTTCGTGTTTCCGGGTTTTAAATCATTAAGTTAGCATATCATATAGATATAGAACATGTGTTTAGTTGATTTTAAAATTTAAGTTAGAAGGATTAACTTTTGTTTGCGAACAAGTTTAGAATTAACTAAACTATGTTCTAGTGATTACAAGTTTAAACCTTCGAATAAGATAGCTTTATATGTATGAATCGAATGATGTTATGAACATCATTACTACCTTAAGTTCCTTGGATAAAACTACTGGAAAAGAGAAAAATGGATCTAGCTTCAACGGATCCTTGGATGGCTCGAAGTTCTTGAAGCAGAATCATGACACGAAAACAAGTTCAAGTAAGATCATCACTTGAAATAAGATTGTTATAGTTATAGAAATTGAACCAAAGTTTGAATATGATTATTACTTTGTATTAGAATGATAACCTACTGTAAGAAACAAAGATTTCTTGAGGTTGGATGATCACCTTACAAGATTGGAAGTGAGCTAGCAAACTTGAAAGTATTCTTGATTTTATGTAACTAGAACTTGTAAAATATATGAAGAACACTTAGAACTTGAAGATAGAACTTGAGAGAGATCAATTAGATGAAGAAAATTGAAGAATTAAAGTGTTTGTAGGTGTTTTTGGTCGTTGGTGTATGGATTAGATATAAAGGATATGTAATTTTGTTTTCATGTAAATAAGTCATGAATGATTACTCATATTTTTGTAATTTTATGAGATATTTCATGCTAGTTGCCAAATGATGGTTCCCACATGTGTTAGGTGACTCACATGGGCTGCTAAGAGCTGATCATTGGAGTGTATATACCAATAGTACATACATCTAAAAGCTGTGTATTGTACGAGTACGAATACGGGTGCATACGAGTAGAATTGTTGATGAAACTGAACGAGGATGTAATTGTAAGCATTTTTGTTAAGTAGAAGTATTTTGATAAGTGTCTTGAAGTCTTTCAAAAGTGTATGAATACATATTAAAACACTACATGTATATACATTTTAACTGAGTCGTTAAGTCATCGTTAGTCGTTACATGTAAATGTTGTTTTGAAACCTTTAGGTTAACGATCTTGTTGAATGTTGTTAACCCATTGTTTATTATAACAAATGAGATGTTAAATTGTTATATTATCATGATATTATGATATATAATATATCTCAGTATGATGTATATACAGTTAAATGTCGTTACAATGATAATCGTTACATATATGTCTCGTTTCGAAATCATTAAGTTAGTAGTCTTATTTTTACATATGTATTTCATTGTTAATACACTTAATAATATATTTACTTATCATTTAACATAATTAACCAAGTGTATCAATATCTTAATATGATTCATATGTACCTAGTAAGACGTTGTTATAACGATAATCGTTATATATATCGTTTTCGAGTTTCTTAAATTAATAGTCTCATTTTTTATGTATATAACTCATTGTTAAAATACCTAATGAGATACATACTTATAATAAAAACATGTTAACTATATATATAACCATATATATGTCATCGTATAGTTTTTACAAGTTTTAACGTTCGTGAATCACCGGTCAACTTGGGTGGTCAATTGTCTATATGAAACATATTTCAATTAATCAAGTCTTAATAAGTTTGATTGCTTAACATGTTGGAAACATTTAATCATGTAAATATCAATCTCAATTAATATATATAAACATGGAAAAGTTCGGGTCACTACAAGAACCACCACCTGAAGTTTCTGCAAATATCCTTGGGTAACAGCATCAAAGGAGATTGTTTCATATACTTCGTTGGTCTGAACTTAACAACACGTACAGGTCCACCTTTTGAATTCAGCTTTGTAGGATGCATGGAGAACCTGGCTGCTGTTGACTTGAAGATGTCCCATTTCCCTGTTTTGTACTTAACCCTGAGTTTTCTTTGAAACCACCTGGACAGGTCATTATCTTTAGCGTTCAACATCCTCAGCTTAGCAAGTTTAATTCATCTCGCGGAGGGTACCTGACACACGAACAGAAGCCCTAATTCAGCATTTATTACGGTAATTATTAATTAATTATTATTAAACCCTAATTATTATTATTATTATAATTAATTTTACTTTAACTTTTACTTTTTATTTAATTTATGTATTTAGTATTAATAAGTTTAATTAAATTGTAAAATTAGTAGTTTTATTAAATAAATAATATAAAAATAATATTTTTATAAAAATTGTACTTTTTACAACTTTTTATATATTTTTATATTTTGTCCCTTTTTAATCGTTGTAGCATAATATTTGTATTTTTCTCTCATATTTAATTTTAAACTTAGTTTTTGCTATAGTTATTTTTACTCCTAGATTTTTAGGTTTTGCCGTAGAATTCCTTAAGTGCTTTTTCTTTAGACTAAGATTTAGGTACTTTAAAATTTTGCGACGCCTTTTTAAGTTTTAGTTTCTTTTTAAGTTATTTCCATTTGGGATTTAGTTTTTCCTGTAAGCTTTAATATTTTTAGACCTTTTACTATGTATCAATTATCATTCCAATTAGTAATTTCAATTTGCGATTATAATTTTAAGTTAGTTGTAGTAATAAGATTAGGTTAGTTAAGTATTTTTAAGTTTTTATAAGTTTCTTTTATTTTTCCGTCACCTTTTATTTTTCAACCATTTTTCGTTTTTCGACCTTTTTCGACGAACTCTTTTTCTCTCTTATTTCTCGCTATTCTAGTTTTTAGGACATAGATTTTTATTCTACTTCTTATCTAAATTTCTTAAAATTACGAAAATTTACTTTAAGTGGTTAAATTAATAGACATCAAAATTTTCTGGTTCGTAGTAATAGTTGGATTTGTACGTGGACCGGGTTATTGGAGCCAAACAGTCCTCAATTATATTGAGACCAAACGAATCCTGCCCCTCTGCTGCATCTTTTGGCTATTCGAAACGTGGGCAAAATCAGAAAAGTCTATTGATTAGATAACTTATTATAATTTTTCTTTCCTTTTTAAAACTAATAAGATATTCAGTGAATGCACCGAGCAAGACGTTCATCACCTTTTGTACGTTCACCACCTGTAACTAGATCAAGACATTTAGCAAATATAACCGCCGTTGATTTTTCTTTAGAATCGTCATCCAGTAGACCAAATACTTCAGTTCAAATTTCCGATAATCCATTTTTTGAACCCGACCTCACAATTGAGAATCCGAAAAATATTCAGGAACGGTTCGTAGATCCTGAACCATTAAACTTTCCTCCGGAGCCACCAATCATTCAAACAGAGATTGTTGAGGAACGAACCATTAAATCAGAATCATCTAGTGATACCGATTCAACAAATTCAATTATGGAGAATCTGGAACCTTTAAGTATGGAAGACCGAATGAGAGCTAAACGCACTGGCCAAGGTCACGCAATTACTCATCCAGACATTAACGCGCCAGATTATGAAATCAAAGGACAAATTCTACACATGGTGACTAATCAATGCCAATTTAGTGGTGCGCCGAAGGAAGATCCAAATGAACATCTACGTACCTTTAATAGGATCTGCACACTATTTAAAATCCGAGAAGTGGAGGATGAACAGATATATCTCATATTATTTCCCTGGACTTTAAAGGGAGAAGCCAAAGATTGGTTGGAATCATTACCTGAAGGGGCGATCGATACATGGGATGTTTTAGTTGACAAATTTCTTAAACAATTCTTTCCTGCATCTAAAGCCGTAAGACTTCAAGCAGAAATTGTTACGTTTACACAGAAACCAAATGAAACTCTATATGAGGCGTGGACAAGATATGGAAAGTTGTTAAGAGGATGTCCGCAACATGGTTTAGACACCTGTCAAATAGTACAAATATTCTACCAAGGATGCGACATCACTACAAGGAAAGACATAGATATAGCAGCTGGTGGTTCTATTATGAAGAAAACCGAAACTGATGCTTACAAAATTATTGATAACACTGCTTCCCACTCACATGAGTGGCACCAAGAAAAAGATATCATTAGATCATCTAAAGCAGCTAGAGCCGATTCTAGTCATGACTTAGATTCCATTTCCGCAAAGATAGATGCTGTGGAGAGACGAATGGAAAAGATGACTAAGGATATTCACTCAATACGAATTAGTTGTGAGCAGTGTGGAGGACCACATTTGACAAAAGATTGTCTCAGTATTGAATTAACAATGGAACAAAGAGAGAATATTTCATACATAAACCAAAGGCCTGGAAATAATTATCAGAATAATTATCAACCGCCAAGACCGATTTACAATCAAAACCAGAATTATAACCGAAATATTCCATACAACAACCAACAAGGTCCTAGCAATCAACAAGTATCCAATAATACTTACAACCAGCAAAGACCTAATTTTCAAAACAAACCACCACAACAAACAGATGATAAAAAGCCAAATTTAGAAGATATGATGACGAAGCTAGTTGAAACTCAAACGCAGTTTTTCACATCTCAGAAACAAACCAATGAACAAAATGCTCAAGCATTTAGAAATCAACAAGCTTCTATTCAAAATCTGGAACAAGAAGTAAGTAACCTAGCAAGGTTAATAGGTGAAAGAAAACCGGGAAGTCTACCTAGTGATACAAACGCTAACCTCCGAAATGAAACAGCTAAAGCCATTACCACAAGAAGTGGTACAACACTTAAACCACCTGAAATACCTGTAACTTCTGATGAAACCATTCCTACTCCACAAGAACCACAACCTGATCAAGATAAGGAAAAAGAACCAGTAGTTGAAAAGATTAATGAAGATAACACAGTTAAGGATAAACCTTATGTTAAACCATACCAACCACCACTTCCTTACCCGAGTAAAATGAAGAAAGAAAAACTTGAAGCCGAGCAATCCAAATTCTTGGATATGTTTAAACAGATAAATGTAAATCTTCCTTTCATTGATGTGATTTCAGGAATGCCAAGATATGCTAAATTCTTGAAAGATCTAATCTCAAATAGAAAGAAAATGGAAGAACTCTCGGCTGTTACTATGAATGCTAATTGTTCAGTAGTGCTGTTGAATAAGATACCAGAAAAACTATCTGATCCAGGAAGTTTCACAATTCCATGTTTTCTGGGTAGTCTTAGTTCAATAGAAGCATTGGCAGACTTAGGTGCTAGTATAAATCTAATGCCGTATTCACTATACGCTAAACTAGACCTTGGAGAATTGAAACCAACCAGAATAAGCATACAACTAGCCGATAGATCAATAAAATATCCTAGAGGGATAATGGAGAACATGCTAGTTAAAGTTGGTACTTTAGTATTTCCAGTAGATTTTGTTGTTTTGGACATGGAAGAAGATTCTCAAGTTCCTCTCATATTAGGAAGACCATTCTTAAACACGGCTAAAGCAATGATAGACGTGTTCGGTAAGAAACTGACCCTAAGTATAGAGGATGAGAGTGTTACCTTTTCAGTTGATAGAGCAATGCAACAACCACAATCTGCAGATGATACATGTTATTATATTCAAACTATAGATGCACATGCAGAATTATTAGAAGAATTTCCAGAATTACAAGGAACAGGAGAATGTTCTTTAGGAGAAGGTAATGAACCAATTGATGAAGCTGAAATGTTAGCTACACTTATATCTAATGGATATGAACCAACAACAGAAGAAATTCAAATGCTAAAAGAAGAAGACAGATATCGATACAAATCATCGATAGAAGAACCTCCGAAATTAGAGTTAAAGCCACTTCCAAACCATTTGGAATACGCTTATTTACATGGTGAATCTGAATTACCTGTAATAATATCGTCTTCTCTTACTGAAAATGAGAAATCACAACTCATTTCTGTGTTGAAAGCTCATAAACCAGCCATTGCATGGAAGATTCATGATATTAAAGGAATAAGTCCTTCGTATTGCACACATAAAATCCTAATGGAAGAAGGTCATAAAACGTATGTGCAACGCCAACGAAGACTAAATCCTAATATGCAAGATGTAGTTAAGAAAGAGATTATTAAACTGCTAGATGCAGGTTTGATATATCCAATTTCTGATAGTCCATGGGTAAGCCCAGTTCAATGCGTACCTAAGAAGGGTGGCATGACTGTCATTACAAATGAGAAAAATGAGCTTATTCCTACTAGGACTGTAACAGGATGGCGTGTATGTATTGATTATAGAAAATTAAATGACGCCACCAGAAAAGATCACTTTCCCTTACCTTTCATAGATCAAATGTTGGAAAGATTAGCCGGAAATAGTTACTATTGTTTTCTAGATGGATTTTCCGGATATTTTCAAATTCCAATAGCACCCGAAGACCAAGAGAAAACCACATTCACGTGCCCTTATGGTACTTTTGCTTACAAACGCATGCCATTTGGACTTTGTAACGCCCCTGCAACCTTTCAAAGGTGTATGATGGCGATTTTTCACGACATGATAGAAGAATGCATGGAAGTATTCATGGATGACTTTTCAGTCTTCGGTGATACATTTAAATCATGTCTAGTTAATCTAGAACGAATGCTAATTAGATGCGAACAATCAAATCTAGTACTTAATTGGGAGAAATGCCATTTCATGGTTAAAGAAGGCATCGTTCTTGGACATAAAATTTCAAAAGAAGGAATTGAAGTGGATAGAGCTAAAGTAGATGTAATTGCTAAACTTCCACATCCCACCAATGTTAGAGGAGTTAGGAGTTTTCTAGGGCATGCCGGTTTTTACCGACGTTTCATAAAAGATTTTTCTAAAATTGCCACTCCTATGAATAAACTCCTAGAAAAGGATGCGCCATTCATCTTTTCAGATGAATGTATCAAATCTTTTAATATTCTTAAAGAAAAACTCACTAATGCACCGATCATGATAACACCAAATTGGAATCTACCATTTGAACTAATGTGCGATGCAAGTGATTTTGCAATGGGAGCCGTTTTAGGACAAAGGATTGAAAAACGATTTCAACCTATATATTATGCTAGTAAGACATTACAAGGAGCACAAACGAACTATACAACTACTGAAAAAGAACTCCTTGCTATTGTCTTTGCTTTTGACAAATTTCGATCATATCTCGTTCTAGCAAAAACGGTGGTCTATACCGACCATTCTGCTCTTAGATACCTATTTTCAAAACAAGATGCTAAACCAAGATTAATCCGTTGGATATTACTCTTACAAGAGTTTGATATTGAAATCCGAGATAAAAGAGGAGCAGAAAATCTCGCCGCTGATCATCTTTCTCGTCTTGAAAATCCCGAATTAGAAGTTCTAAATGAATCGGCCATACAAGACAACTTCCCTGATGAATATCTATTGAAGATAGATTATAAAGAAATCCCATGGTTTGCAGACTATGCAAACTACTTAGTTTGTGGATTCCTTGAAAAAGGATTATCGTACCAAAAACGAAAGAAATTCTTCAGTGATATAAAACACTATTTCTGGGAAGATCCACATTTGTTTAAAAGTTGTCCCGATGGAATAATACGCCGATGTGTATTTGGAGATGAAGCTAGTAAAATATTAAACCATTGTCACACAGGACCAACAGGAGGGCATTATGGGCCTCAACTAACAGCAAGAAAAGTTTATGAAGCTGGATTCTATTGGCCTACAATTTACAAAGACGCATACCTTCTTTGCAAATCCTGTGATGCATGTCAAAGGGCCGGAAAAATAAGTCAACGTGATGAAATGCCACAAAATGTCATCCAAGTATGTGAAGTATTTGACATTTGGGGTATTGACTTTATGGGTCCATTTCCAAAATCTCATAATAATCTATATATACTCGTAGCCATTGATTATGTATCTAAATGGACGGAAGCACAAGCTCTCCCAACTAACGATGCACGAGTTGTAGTCAACTTTTTAAAACGTCTTTTTGCAAGGTTTGAAACACCGAAAGCTTTAATAAGTGATCGGGGTACTCATTTCTGTAATAATCAACTTGAGAAAGTTCTTAAAAGATATGGAGTAACTCATAAAATCTCCACCGCATATCATCCACAAACAAGTGGACAAGTTGAAAATACCAACCGAGCTTTAAAACGTATTCTAGAGAAAACCGTAGGATCAAATCCGAAGGAATGGTCCATTAAATTGGAGGATGCACTCTGGGCTTTTAGAACAGCCTACAAAACTCCAATTGGAACCACACCTTTTAGACTTGTTTATGGAAAAGCATGTCGTCTTCCAGTAGAAATTGAACACAGAGCATTTTGGGCTTTGAAAACATGTAATCTTGATGTACATGAAGCCGGACGTCTACGATTAAGTCAACTAAATGAATTAGAAGAATTAAGACATGAAGCATACGAAAATTCGTTAATCTATAAAGAAAGAACGAAGAAATGGCATGATAAAAGAATCAGAAGTTCAAAAGAATTTAAAGAAGGAGACAGAGTTCTTCTTTTCAATTCACGATTCAAGCTATTTCCTGGAAAATTGAAATCAAGATGGTCTGGACCATTCATAGTCAAAAGAGTTTTCCCATACGGAACGATAGAATTAATAAATTCAAATGGGATGGAATTTAAAGTTAATGGTCACAGAGTTAAACATTACATACATGGTCCGATGGAAGTCGACAACGAAGTTAATCATAATTTCGACACCACAGCTAACTAAGTGTGGGGAGAATCAAGTCTTTAAAGGATAATATGTATTTCTGTTAGAGTTAGATTGTCTGTTTTCGTATAGTTCTCGAAAATGGAACCCGAATGGTCTTTCCCTAGCAGACCCTAAAGAACTAGTCTTCTCCCCCCATTCTGAATTTTTATTTTTTTTAGGTTTTTACAAAATGAAGACTGCCTGTGAACTAAACCATGGTCTAATGCTACACGCTTTGATCACTAAACGTAATAATGACATACTACCGAGTGAAATAGTATCAGTAATCAGAGAAAGAAAGGACGGAGTTAGAAAAGAATCCAGATGCGAAGATAATAAGTTACAATTTGGTAAAGGAAAATCAAAATCCGCAGCGAAAAGAAGAGCACGACACCTAGAACGATGTCACAAATGCGGAAAATGGTCACATGGAGGTAAATGTTCCAATAATCAAACCTATTCAAATACCGAATTTGTTACTTTATGCAGAGACGGACCGTTCATATGTTTAGAAGAAAAGATACTGAATGCTCGAGGTTACGCCTATGTAGCCATGGAAAATCAATTAAACCGACTATCTTATGAATGGGATAGATCATATAACTAAGAAATCTATTCCACAGGTATGTCTGTACAGTTTTTATTTTTATTTTTATTTTTAACCTTTTGATAATAAACGCTAATTTGTTCGCTAAAAAGTATTAAATTGGTATTAAATAAAATTAGGTTTGGCGACCGAAATTATTGATATCATTCAAAAATTTATTACATCACTGCGAAATTTAACGTTTATTCTTAAGGTATAAATATCTTTAATCAATCAACACAAAATATTTCAAAAATTCGTCATGAGTTAAATTAGGTCTTGGAACCAAAATTACTTTACCGAAAAGAGGGGCGCATATTTTTGATAATATTTGATTGATTAAAGTAGGATAAAAAGACAAAAAGATTTTTAATTTTATTTTTACCATGTTTTTTTTTAAAAAATTAATATTTGAACCCTTTATAAATATTGTAAACTTTGTAATATCAATATTTTTAAAATTGTAAATATTTGAAAAATTAATATAAGTTTAGTATGAATTTATAAATTTTTAAATTAAGTTTGGTGTGAATTTTTAATTTTTAAAATATTAATTTTTAATTTTATGCATTTCAAATTTTAAGTTTGGTGTGAATTTTTAATATTAATTTTGAATTTTATATTTAAGTTGTGTGAATTTAAAAACAAAAATTTACTTTATCTCATTAAGTTAAGAATATGATTTTTAAAATTCGTCGTAAGTTGAAGACTAGGTCTTTGAACCTAAATTGCTTTACCCAAGGGAGGGACGAGAACTTTATTATCATTATTTTTAATCTTATTAATTTAAAGTATGCCAAAAACATTAAAAAACCCAAAAATCTTAGCTTTTAAAACAATCGCTACAAAAAGACAAATTTTAAAATTTTGTCGAGGGACGGACTAGGACATCGATCCGAAACGACCTCGTCCTAAATAATAAGGGAAACAAAATTTTAAAATTAATTTCTTAATTGTTTTCAAAAGTTAATGATTATAAAAAACAAAAAAAAAACAAAAAAAAAACAAACTCCGCGAGTCGCGGAGTTTGAAGTGCATTTCACCGCGACTCGCAGAGGGGAAAGAAAACAGAAAAAAATAAAGAGCTGCAAACTGATCAGTCCAACCCCCAACTCAAAAATAACTGCGAAAAACTGCACCCGAAAAATACACCCCAAAATCACAATTGTTAACCGTTAATCACCAAATCTTTTGCTAAAATCATGTTGAGAAGGATGCTATCTAAGAATTACTCAAGAAAAACGGTAAATTTCTACACCTAAACACCATTTAATTCGAAATTTGATGTTCTTGAGCAATTTTGTCCCCAATTTGATTTTGATGCTTTTTAGTGTAATTAGGCTTAAATTGTTTATGTATTATGCTTGTATAACCTAGATTGATGCTGTTTAACATGATTAGAAGCCTTAAACTTCAAATTTTGAGTAATCTAGGGTTTGTGTTCTTGAGCAATTTGGGGCTTTTTGATATAAACAGGTTATGGCCGATTTTTGTCATTAATTGTTGCTAAATTAAGTAGTGTAACATGTTTAGGTAGTTAAATGATCCAAACTTTGAGCCTAAACATGATTTTGAGAATTAAAGTGGACTTTTTCAAGTCTAAAATTCATGAACTTGATTTTTGAAAGATAATGCCATTTGAGACTTGTTTAATTGCTAGTAATGATTATTTTGACATGTTATTTGAGTTGAATGTTTATGAACTTGGCGAACATTTTCGTATATGCTTATTTGAAAAAGTGTAGATTTGATAAAAATGTGAAAATGAGCTTATGTTTGATATAAATTGATAATGTCATTGTAATTATTTTGATTGATGATTTTGCTGACACTAATGCATATTTGGATGCACAAAAATTGTGTTTGATGTGTTTTGCAGAATGAAAGGGGTGAATCTTCATCCCAAGCCCGCAATGCTCCTGCTGAGAATTTGGAACAACAGGAGGTGGATAACTACTACAAGCAGGATATACCTCATCCAGTCATGACCTTTTCCGATATGCACTTGGAAGAGTTGCACCCGAACCTGAGATTTGACAGACTTTGGATAGATTATCCAAAATATCAACGGGGTTTGCATACTCTTCATTCCAAGGTTGTTGAGGTATCGAGGGTCATAGAATGGGGACCCTTAGAAGCTGTAGAATTGGCCGGGCCAATTAGGGAATTACTTGTACAGAGGTATGGTAATTCTTCTTTTAATGACTGGGTACATTTATTCACCATACGTAGACCTGTATATAAAGTATGGTGTGAAGAATTGTTATGTAGTATAGAGTTGAATGATCGGGTAGCTAGTTTAACCGATCGTTCTTTTATTAGATTTTTGTTAGGCGGTTCGATGCGCCACATGTCTTTACTGGACATGGCTCAGGCTTTACGTATATATACGCCTGAGGAGTTAGCGTCTGCCGATTGTAGAGGATTGATACTAAACGGTAGAAAGATAGATGAGAATTTTGATACACACGGTGTGTGGAGTCAAATGACAAGCCATCACCGTTTCAAAGGGGGAAATTACTCTTATTTGGATATAGATAGAGCCGAATTAAGAGTGATACATAGGTTTTTAGCTAATTCGATTACACAAAGGGGTAAAAACAAGGAAAAAGTAAATGAACAGGATTTGTTTTACCATATGTGTATTCGAGACCCACAAAGCGCTGTAAGTATACCATATTGTGTGGGTTATTTATCAGCTATGGTTCGGGGGATGCGACCACATAGCATAATAGGAGGTGGTATTTTTATTACTTTGATTGGTGAATATCTCGGTGTGGATATAAGTCGGGGGGGATTATTAGTAGAAGAACCGGAACCCCGCGATACTATAGGTTTAAATGTATACCATGGTGCGAAAGTTTTGAAGAGGCGAAATAACGCCGCAGTACGATACCATGGTAGACATCCACAGGTGGAGAGAAACCAGCAGCAAGGTAATGTAGGAGGGGGGAATGAGATGCAAGAAATGCATAGGTTTATAGCTTCTCAGGAATACGAAAATGCTAGACAGAGAGCATTTGAAGATTGGCAAGTTCATCAGAACCAAATCATAGCTCATTGCCAACATATAGGTAGAAACTATATTCCTACACCGAAACCCATCTTCCCTCCTTGGTCTATAGAGATGCAGCCACCGTATCCTACGTATGACCCTGCCGAAGCATTCTATAGCACTTATGGTTATGCCTGGAACCCCTATTGGTACCAATATCATCCTTAGTTTACTTTTTTTTTTTTTTATTTTGTAATTTGTAATTATTGATACGTTTAATACTTTTGTTAATATTGTAATCATTTTTATAATTATCTAACTTTTATTCTTAGATTTTAATAATTTTTGAATGTGGGGTAATATACCAAACTTCAAAAATATGTATATATGTTTGCAGTTTATCTTATGTACACAACAGGGTAAAACAACGCATTTTCAAAGACTGGCATTAAGTTCAGCAAAAGCAACTAATTTTGACGACAAGATGCAAAATATATGTGAAATAACAACAAGACGGAATGAACAAATGATGTGCACCATTTATCATTCAGCAAACAAACGCCAATATATTTGGAAACTTTGGTAAAAATTTAATCATTTTCACACAAATCACCCTCAATAATTTAAATTGTTACTAATTTCTTGCAAATGAGGGCATTGCAAGATCTTAAGTGTGGGAAGGGGTTAAATTCTTTCGGATTTTAAAAATTTTTACTTTATACACTTGGTTACCATTAAAAATACTAGTAAAGCAGTAGTTGTATTAGAATCTAGTGCTCTCTGATAAAAAAAGAACAGCCCTAGTCTTATATACTGACTACCCAATTCTAGTAAAAATTTTCAAAATTTTCAATTAAATGAATTCAAAATCATGTTTATACATATTTATGAACGATAAAACTAGGTTTTAACACCGAAATTATTGTTACCTCGGAAAGGACATAAATTGAGAAACAAACTAAAATGTTAAAATTCATTTAAAATGGAATAGAGGACGATAAAAAGGAAAATAAAAGCCAAGTGTGGGAAAATTTACCAAGTTATCTTAAACATATGTCACATATATCTGTAACAAATAACTGAAAATACTTTTGCTTTGGACTAAACTAAACTGTTTTACCCGATGAAAGAAAAGAAGAGATGGATCTACACGATGAATCAATTCCATCATTAAAAGGAAGTAAAGTCTTCCGAAAAAGACACGCGCTTCTTGATTTAGGTCATGAAGTTGTTGTCCAGACCAGCTGTAGGTTGACGAAAAATCTAGAAAAGTCATCACTAAAATCAGCAGGAAATCCACGGACCTCAGTATTAAACAGGGTCGCCATGTGGTCAGATTTATCCTAACCATGAGAAGGATTTATCTCGTACAATGGGGGGGCACCGTACAAATTAGCTTGATAAGACTAATGAATCAGATCCCCAGAAAGGATAATCTCCTTAAAGATTAAAAATCAGCTTTTAGGACTGATATTACTCAATCCTAGAGATTGACCTTAAAGATTGAGAATTACAAACTCATGGAATTCAATGATATCTAAACTCGAGCTTGAACGAGAAAATATTTTGATCAAAATTACAAACCGATTTGTTTTCTGAAAACCCTATTTTCAATACGTTCATTACCATTGAACGTAAAATCCTAGGAATTGACCTGGAATTCATTAGGTCACCTGAACTAAATCGGGTGTCAACCGTAAGAACGGTGGTTGCATAGTGGTCAAAGACAGGACCTTGTGCCATACCGAAAAATTATAAGATTGAGCTTTACTATTGCTCCTACCAAGGATAGTAATTGCGTCCGACACGTTATAGACCATAATTAAAAGCATGTCAGGGGACATTGCCTTAACAGTTGCTTGTTCAACGCTTTCCTTTCAACCGGACGGTAGTTTACCGAAAGGTAATATACGGGACAAGTAAACTGGACGTGTTGCTTTCCAAATACAAGGTTAGCAAGTGGGTGACACAAAACCGCAAGTTTTGAGCTAAAATTTTCAAATCTGAAACCCACCAAACCCACAAAAATATTTTGCAAACACCGGTAAAGGGTTATCCCGGAAAACTTATCTAGGGTAAAAACTAGATTTAATTTTCAAAAGATCAAATGTTTTCATAAAGATCCAATTTCCTTAATGGATCTAAATTTTTATAGTCATGTGGGACTGTAAACCATATCGTTACTACCATTGTTTATACCGCCGTATATAAATCACTGATGTACAAAGAGTGAAGAATAAAGAAGTGATTCTAGTATTTCAAGACAATATTGCTTGAGGACAAGCAACGCTCAAGTGTGGGAATATTTGATAATGCTAAAAACGAACATATATTTCATAGCATTATTCCTCAAGAAAGACAAGCTTTTAGTTGCAATTGTTCTATTTACAAGTGATATTCGTTTAAATAATAAAAGGTGAAGACAAAAGACAGATTCGACGAATTGAAGACGCAAACGACCAAAAAGCTCAAAAGTACAAAAGACAATCAAAAAGGTTCCAATTATTGATAAGAAACGTCTCGAAATTACAAGAGTACAAGATTCAAAACGCAAAGTACAAAATATAAAATTGTACGCAAGGACGTTCGAAAATCCGGAACCGGGACCAGAGTCAACTCTTAACGCTCGACGCAACGGACTAAAAATTACAAGTTAACTATGTATATAAATATAATATAATATATAATTAATTATATTAATTATATATATATTATATATATATTATAAAACCGTCGGCAGAGAAAAACTCCAAGGGTGTGAGCTGTAAATTCATTCTCCGCGACTCGCGGAGTTTGAAGAGGATTTTGCCGCGAGTCGCGGAGCCCCAAAATTCAACTTTTCCTATAAAAGCAACCGAATTCTGATCGCAATTTACAATCTATTTCTCTCTTCTCTCATATATACGATATATATATATATATATAATTTATATTTTAATTTTAATTATAATTATAATTCTAATAATAAGGGTATGTTAGCGAATATTGTAAGGGTGTAAGTCGAAATTCTGTCCGTGTAACGCTACGCTATTTTTAAATCATTGTAAGTTATGTTCAACCTTTTTATATTAATGTCTCGTAGCTAAGTTATTATTATGCTTATTTAAAACGAAGTAATCATGATGTTGGGCTAATTACTAAAATTGGGTAATTGGGCTTTGTACCATAATTGGGGTTTGGACAAAAGAACGACACTTGTGGAAATTAGACTATGGGCTATTAATGGGCTTTATATTTGTTTAACTAAATGATAGTTTGTTAATGTTAATATAAAGATTTACAATTGGGCGTCCTTATAAATTACCATATACACTCGATCGGACACGATGGGCGGGGTATTTATATGTACGAATAATCGTTCATTTAACCGGACACGGGAATGGATTAATAGCCACTAGAATAATTAAAACAGGGGTGAAATTACATTCAAGGGTAATTGGTGTAATTGTTAACAAAGTAGTAAAACCTTGGTTTACACGCAGTCGATAACCTGGTGTATTCATTAAACAAAGTATTAAAACCTTGTTACAATTCGAATCCCCAATTAGTTGGAATATTTAACTTCGGGTATAAGAATAATTCGATGAGGACACTCGCACTTTATATTTATGACTGATGGACTGTTATGGACAAAAACCAGACGGACATATTAAATAATCCAGGACAAAGGACAATTAACCCATGGGCATAAAACTAAAATCAACACGTCAAACATCATGATTACGGAAGTTTAAATAAGCATAATTCTTTTATTTCATATTTAATTTCTTTTATTTTATATTTAATTGCACTTCTAATTATCGCATTTTTATTGTTATTTTATTTTATCGCACTTTTAATTATCGTACTCTTTAATTATCGCAAGTTTATTTTATCGCACTTTTATTATTCGCAATTTCATTATCGTTATTTACTTTACGCTTTAAATTAAGTCTTTTATTTATTTAATATTTTACATTAGGTTTTAACTGCGACTAAAGTTTTAAAATCGACAAACCGGTCATTAAACGGTAAAAAACCCCCTTTATAATAATAATATTACTTATATATATATTTGTATTTTTATAAAAAGTAAACTAATATAGCGTTAAGCTTTGTTTAAAGATTTCCCTGTGGAACGAACCGGACTTACTAAAAACTACACTACTTTACGATTAGGTACACTGCCTATAAGTGTTGTAGCAAGGTTTAAGTATATCCATTCTATAAATAAATAAATATCTTGTGTAAAATTGTATCGTATTTAATAGTTTTTCCTAGTAAAATATAAACTATTTCGTATACACCTCGCATAACATCAATATTAGCGTTTTATAAGTTTAAATTCGGGTAGTACCTACCCGTTAAGTTCATACTTAGTAGCTAATATACAATTCAACTACTACAATTCTATATGAAAAACTTATTATAATAATATTTCGCGTTCAAACTTTTATATAATATTTTACAAACTTACAATACCGCTTATTTTACATAAAGCATGAAATATAGCACACAATAACTTTGATACAAGATAGTTGTGAAGATAATTCTAGCTAGTACACAAGACGTTCAGCAAAGGCAATAAAGACACGTAATTCATACGTCCAGAAACAATTCATGCATTCTGGTTTTACTAGGACTACTTCCCATCCTTGGTCTTGTGGAACATAACCGTTATGGCCGTTGATAAGACAGCGTGTTGTAACGTCGTCAAAGGGACGAGGGTTACGTAATGTCCAACAGTCCCGTAATAATCTAAAAACCTCATTTCTTACCCCAATTACCGACTCCGTCACTTGTGGAAATGTTTTGTTTAATATTTGTAGCCCGATGTTCTTGTTCTCACTTTGGTGAGAAGCGAACATTACTAATCCGTAAGCATAACATGCTTCTTTATGTTGCATGTTAGCCGCTTTTTCTAAATCACGAAGTCCAATATTCGGATATATTGAGTCAAAATAATTTCTTAACCCGTTGCGTAAAATAGCATTTGGGTTCCCCGCAATATATGCGTCAAAGTAAACACATCGTAACTTATGGGTTTCCCAATGTGATATCACCCATCTTTCAAACGAAAGTCTCTTATAAACCAAGACATTCTTGGAACGTTCTTCGAATGTCTTACAAACTGATCTCGCCTTAAATAGTTGTGCCGAGGAATTCTGGCCGACTCTAGACAAGATTTCATCAATCATGTCTCCGGGTAGGTCTCTTAAAATATTGGGTTGTCTATCCATTTTGTGTTTTTAAACTGTAAAATAGACAAGAGTTAGATTCATAAAAAAAAATACTTATTAATACAAGCAATTTTTACATATATCATAAAGCATAAGAACACTATATTACATATATTACACCACACGAATACAACTATCTTATTCCGACTCGCTCGTTTCTTCTTCTTCGGTTTTGGTTCGTTTTGCCAAGTTTCTAGGGATATATGATGTTCCCCTAATACGAGCCGTCGTTGTCCACATTGGTTTAGAAAAACCTGGTGGTTTAGAGGTTCCCGGGTCATTGTTACAAGTTAAGGACTTCAGGGGTTGACGATACATATAAAGTTCATCGGGGTTGGAATTAGATTTCTCTATTTTTATGCCCTTTTCCTTATTATTTTCTTTTGCCTTTTTAAATTCAGTTGGGGTAATTTCTATAACATCATTGGAATTCTCGTCGGAATCCGATTCATCGGAGAATTGGTAATCCTCCCAATATTTTGCTTCCTTGGCGGAAACACCATTGACCATAATTAACCTTGGTCGGTTGGTTGAGGATTCTCTTTTACTTAACCGTTTTATTATTTCCCCCACCGGTTTCGATTCTTCTTCCGGTTCCGATTCTTCTTCCGGTTCCGATTCTTCTTCCGGTTCCGACTCTTCTTCCGGTTCCTCTTCGGGAACTTGTGAATCAGTCCACGAATCATTCCAATTTACATTTGACTCTTCATTATTATTAGGTGAGTCAATGGGACTTGTTCTAGAGGTAGACATCTATCACATAATATCAAACACGTTAAGAGATTAATATATCACATAATATTCATATGTTAAAAATATATAGTTTCCAACAAAAATGTTAAGCAATCATTTTTAAAGAAAACACGGTCGAAGTCCAGAATCACTAATGCATCCTAACAAACTCAAAAAGACACACTAATGCAAATTTTCTGGTTCTCTAAGACCAACGCTCTGATACCAACTGAAATGTCCCGTTCTTATTGATTAAAAACGTTCCATATTAATTGATTTCGTTGCGAGGTTTTGACCTCTATATGAGACATTTTTCAAAGACTGCATTCATTTTAAAACAAACCATAACCTTTATTTCATCAATAAAGGTTTAAAAAGCTTTACGTAGATTATCAAATAATGATAATCTAAAATATCCTGTTTACACACGACCATTACATAATGATCTACAATACAAATATGTTACAACAAAATAAGTTTCTTGAATGCAGTTTTTACACAATATCATACAAGCATGGACTCTAAATCTCGTCCTTATTTAAGTATGCGACAGCGGAAGCTCTTAATAATCACCTGAGAATAAACATGCTTAAAACGTCAACAAAAATATTGGTGAGTTATAGGTTTAACCTATATATATCAAATCATAATAATAGACCACAAGATTTCATATTTCAATACACATCCCATACATAGAGATAAAAATCATTCATATGGTGAACACCTGGTAACCGACATTAACAAGATGCATATATAAGAATATTCCCATCATTCCAGGACACCCTTTGGATATGATATAAATTTCGAAGTACTAAAGCATCTGGTACTTTGGATGGGGTTTGTTAGGCCCAATAGATCTATCTTTAGGATTCGCGTCAATTAGGGTGTCTGTTCCCTAATTCTTAGATTACCAGACTTAATAAAAAGGGGCATATTCGATTTCGATAATTCAACCATAGAATGTAGTTTCACGTACTTGTGTCTATTTTGTAAATCATTTATAAAACCTGCATGTATTCTCATCCCAAAAATATTAGATTTTAAAAGTGGGACTATAACTCACTTTCACAGATTTTTACTTCGTCGGGAAGTAAGACTTGGCCACTGGTTGATTCACGAACCTATAACAATATATACATATATATCAAAGTATGTTCAAAATATATTTACAAAACTTTTAATATATTTTGATGTTTTAAGTTTATTAAGTCAGCTGTCCTCGTTAGTAACCTACAACTAGTTGTCCACAGTTAGATGTACAGAAATAAATCGATAAATATTATCTTGAATCAATCCATGACCCAGTGTATACGTATCTCAGTATTGATCACAACTCAAACTATATATATTTTGGAATCAACCTCAACCCTGTATAGCTAACTCCAACATTCACATATAGAGTGTCTATGGTTGTTCCGAAATATATATAGATGTGTCGACATGATAGGTCGAAACATTGTATACGTGTCTATGGTATCTCAAGATTACATAATATACAATACAAGTTGATTAAGTTATGGTTGGAATAGATTTGTACCAATTTTCACGTAGCTAAAATGAGAAAAATTATCCAATCTTGTTTTACCCGTAACTTCTTCATTTTAAATCCGTTTTGAGTGAATCAAATTGCTATGGTTTCATATTGAACTCTATTTTATGAATCTAAACAGAAAAAGTATAGGTTTATAGTCGGAAAAATAAGTTACAAGTCGTTTTTGTAAAGGTAGTCATTTCAGTCGAAAGAACGACGTCTAGATGACCATTTTAGAAAACATACTTCCACTTTGAGTTTAACCATAATTTTTGGATATAGTTTCATGTTCATAATAAAAATCATTTTCTCAGAATAACAACTTTTAAATCAAAGTTTATCATAGTTTTTAATTAACTAACCCAAAACAGCCCGCGGTGTTACTACGACGGCATAAATTCGGTTTTACGGTGTTTTTCGTGTTTCCAGGTTTTAAATCATTAAGTTAGCATATCATATAGATATAGAACATGTGTTTAGTTGATTTTAAAATTTAAGTTAGAAGGATTAACTTTTGTTTGCGAACAAGTTTAGAATTAACTAAACTATGTTCTAGTGATTACAAGTTTAAACCTTCGAATAAGATAGCTTTATATGTATGAATCGAATGATGTTATGAACATCATTACTACCTTAAGTTCCTTGGATAAAACTACTGGAAAAGAGAAAAATGGATCTAGCTTCAACGGATCCTTGGATGGCTCGAAGTTCTTGAAGCAGAATCATGACACGAAAACAAGTTCAAGTAAGATCATCACTTGAAATAAGATTGTTATAGTTATAGAAATTGAACCAAAGTTTGAATATGATTATTACTTTGTATTAGAATGATAACCTACTGTAAGAAACAAAGATTTCTTGAGGTTGGATGATCACCTTACAAGATTGGAAGTGAGCTAGCAAACTTGAAAGTATTCTTGATTTTATGTAACTAGAACTTGTAAAATATATGAAGAACACTTAGAACTTGAAGATAGAACTTGAGAGAGATCAATTAGATGAAGAAAATTGAAGAATGAAAGTGTTTGTAGGTGTTTTTGGTCGTTGGTGTATGGATTAGATATAAAGGATATGTAATTTTGTTTTCATGTAAATAAGTCATGAATGATTACTCATATTTTTGTAATTTTATGAGATATTTCATGCTAGTTGCCAAATGATGGTTCCCACATGTGTTAGGTGACTCACATGGGCTGCTAAGAAATGATCATTGGAGTGTATATACCAATAGTACATACATCTAAAAGCTGTGTATTGTACGAGTACGAATACGGGTGCATACGAGTAGAATTGTTGATGAAACTGAACGAGGATGTAATTGTAAGCATTTTTGTTAAGTAGAAGTATTTTGATAAGTGTCTTGAAGTCTTTCAAAAGTGTATGAATACATATTAAAACACTACATGTATATACATTTTAACTGAGTCGTTAAGTCATCGTTAGTCGTTACATGTAAATGTTGTTTTGAAACCTTTAGGTTAACGATCTTGTTGAATGTTGTTAACCCATTGTTTATTATAACAAATGAGATGTTAAATTGTTATATTATCATGATATTATGATATATAATATATCTCAGTATGATGTATATACAGTTAAATGTCGTTACAACGATAATCGTTACATATATGTCTCGTTTCGAAATCATTAAGTTAGTAGTCTTATTTTTACATATGTATTTCATTGTTAATACACTTAATAATATATTTACTTATCATTTAACATAATTAACCAAGTGTATCAATATCTTAATATGATTCATATGTACCTAGTAAGACGTTGTTATAACGATAATCGTTATATATATCGTTTTCGAGTTTCTTAAATTAATAGTCTCATTTTTTATGTATATAACTCATTGTTAAAATACCTAATGAGATACCTACTTATAATAAAAACATGTTAACTATATATATAACCATATATATGTCATCGTATAGTTTTTACAAGTTTTAACGTTCGTGAATCACCGGTCAACTTGGGTGGTCAATTGTCTATATGAAACATATTTCAATTAATCAAGTCTTAATAAGTTTGATTGCTTAACATGTTGGAAACATTTAATCATGTAAATATCAATCTCAATTAATATATATAAACATGGAAAAGTTCGGGTCACTACAAGAACCACCACCTGAAGTTTCTGCAAATATCCTTGGGTAACAGCATCAAAGGAGATTGTTTCATATACTTCGTTGGTCTGAACTTAACAACACGTACAGGTCCACCTTTTGAATTCAGCTTTGTAGGATGCATGGAGAACCTGGCTGCTGTTGACTTGAAGATGTCCCATTTCCCTGTTTTGTACTTAACCCTGAGTTTTCTTTGAAACCACCTGGACAGGTCATTATCTTTAGCGTTCAACATCCTCAGCTTAGCAAGTTTAATGATCTCAAAGTAAGGTAGAGTTTTAAAGTGACTTGGTCGGGCCATGTAGTCAACTCCTCCTTCCCTCTTGATCGCAAAACAATTAATCTCTTTGAAATAGCCCTAGATCAAAATCTTACCCTTTGCATACTTCTTGGTTCTCTTTCCTTTCTCATAGAAACTAACAAACTTCAACTCGAGTTCCGGCTTACCTATCTGATTAGGGTTTATAACATTTTGTTTCCACCAACTTTGTTAGATCTCATATTCTTTCACATTCCGACACACCTTAACCCTTTCATCACGATCAAACCATTGGTTAATCTCTTTCCATACCTCAGCTTTAGCTTGTTCGGATCGAATTTTCTTTCTCTTCTTTTCAATCTCATACTTTTCTTTTTCATCGAGCAGTTTCTTATGCCGGATGCTTCGGTTTTTCTCCATCAATTTATCAACTTCCTTCACTTGCCTATTGTATACCTTCCTCGCCTTTTCAAGTTCATTTAAATTCTTTGTTTTCTCCTCACTACTCAAATTAAAGAAATCACTTAAAGTATTGAGTGACGGGTTTGAGTATCGCTTGAGCGAAGGTATCATAATCTCAACTTCCCGTTCTTCTTCTTCTTCTTCTATTTCTGTTTCAAATTCATCTTCAGATTCAACAATCACATCTTCTTTCAAAATCTCTTCCTCGACAGATCCTGAAACCTTTTCATCTTCAAAAACATTATCCACATCTCTCAAATTGATATTTTGGATTGATTCGAGATGCATTTCATAAACTGGCTCTTCTTGTGGAGCCTTGTCTTCAACTTCAACTGCATCTGCATCCTCTGTATCATAATCACTATCGTATGCCAGTGCAGCAAGCTGTTCAGTTGAGAAATTACTTGGTGGAAGATCCCCCTTTTCTGCATCATTAAAAACATTCGAATAATTTATATAATATTCAGCAGTAAACACCTCACCATATTCATTGAAACTTCGAATAGGTAGAACTAACGGATATTCAAAAGAGAGTTCTTCAGCCTCAGCATCTGCATGCTCATCATCTTTTTCATCACTCCCCAAATCAGAGTCATATTGATCCATTTAGATATATTTATTACGCAATATCGACCTCTTTTTATTCGGTTTTGATGATCGTTGGGGCTTTAAAGTTGTTTTCCTGTGCCAAAGTGTCCACTTAAGGCAAAGTGCCTAACTTGGTGTAAAATTGACCAAGAAACGTTCAAAAAGTGCAAGGAAAATGACAAGTGCAGGAAACAGCATCAAAAGCGCCGCTCCTGACTAAGGAGCGTCGCTCCTCACAGCCCAGAGCGCTGCAATTTACATAGAAGCGGTGCAATTACCAACGTTTTGTCTCAATTTCTTCACAGTGAGCAGAAGCGTCACTCTTCAGAGGTAGAAGCGTCGTTCCTACTGGCCAAAAGCTCCGCACCAAAGCCAAGAGCGCCGCACCAGATTGATGCCAAGAGCGCAGCACCTATTCTAAAAGCGGCGCTCCTGACGCTGATTTAGCCCACTTTCCTCACCACTATAAATAGAATAAGATATGTCACTTGGCAAGAGAGCTGCAGTTTTTACTCGAATTTCACACATAAAACCCTAATTTCATCATCCATTAGAGTTCTAAGGAGATTTGGAGGAAGCAAGCTCAAGTTTCATCTTCATTAGTGCTAAATCTTTCTTTTGTTATCAATTTGGGTTGTAATCTTAACTTTACTCTTTCATATTTTCAATCAAATAGTTGTAATCTTTATTTTATCTTCATTTATCTTTGAATCTTAGCTTGTAATCACTCAAGATGATGTTTATTGATTTTTTATGATTGTTGCTAGTGTAATCTTTGCTATGAGTAGCTAAATCTCTTGTGTTTACTTATCTATTAATCTTTAATGCATGAGATGTGCCCTTAATCTATTGAATGAAAGTTGTTTTGAATGAAAATACATGAGCTAGTGTTATTGAGTTAGCCATAAGGTCCATTGCTATGTTTGATATTGGTTTTACTTTGATTACATGAATTGAGTAGCTCTTTAAGTGATCTTAGTAGTGAATCAATTTGTGCTTCAACACCTTTGGTGATCTAGACAACTAGAATAGGAATTTCAAGTGATTGTGTTTCTAGGCTAAGTTAGTTTTCAATTGACCTTTGTTCATCATAGTGGTGTTTGACTATCTTAGGTGACTTTGATGGTTAAAAGGTTTTAATTGATTTTAACCCGGGCATAATCTCAATAATCAACTCATACATTGCTTAATCTTGTGTTACTAAGCTTATGTGAATTTGCAAGGTAAAATTGGATTAAGAATATCTACTAGTTCAAACAACTTAAGTGACAATAATTTGGGGAAAACAAGGGCCATCTAAGCATAAAGAGGATTAGATAAGTGAACACTCTCCATCATATTGATTAATTCTCATTTCTTAATTACTTGTTACTTGCTACTTGTTAAGTTTTAGTTTGTTTATTGCAAAGTTAGTTGATTAGTCAAAATCTCTCGCAACCAACCCCCCCTCCCCCCCCCCCCCCCCCCAATTAAACAAAACCCCTAGGATAACTATTTGGTTCAAATACATAATCTACACCGCTCTCTCAGGACGAACTTGATAAGAATACTTGCATTAAGTACTATAGCAACCGGGTTTTAAGTGCTCGATAGATTGTGCGTGCTTTTTGTGATATTTGAATCTTGTATAAATTTAGGGAGTTATGTATGGTATATCCACGCCCCATCACAGAGTAATCTTATTCTCCACCATCCGTAATCAATTTGGTTTTCCCTGAAGTGAGTTGCTTAACCTTATCATTCATCACTTTCATCTCAATCTCATGTTTGCTTTGAACTTGTGACGATCCTTCCAAATCCCTTTGGACGAATACATCATTCATTGATTTCATAGTGAGGTTTTGACCTCTATATGATATATTTTGTAAACATTGCATTTTTTTGAAAAGGCACACCATAAATGAATATATAAATCCAAGGTTTTCGATGTCTGATGATTTCTACGTATAGACAATCACCGTATATAATAGTTTACAATACTACATCCGTTGACAATGCAGTCAAAATAAAATACATGGTGATGATTTTGTGAATGCAAAGTTTTCTTGAATAAAGCATCTATGACTCCATGCACATAGCTTGTATAACGTATAAGCAAACAGCGGAAGACTTCTAGAAACCTGAGAATAAACATGTTTAAAAGTGTCAACACAAAGGTTGGTGAGTTCATAGTTTTAATGTTGCGCATAATCTGTATATAAAGGTGGATCACAAGATTTCAGTTGTTCAATCCAGAAACGTTTATCAAAATATTCTACGAAATTGAGCACCCTGGTAACTAAACTTAACGTATATATAATTTGTACCCTTTGTATAATTATCTTAATAATACACGCAAATCAACGTGTACGCTTCTCAAATAGCATACGTCCGTTAAAAGGCTAGTGCTCTAGCTCAGACGGGGATATCAAGCCCTATAGATCCATATACTACTACTCGCGCCCACCAGTTCTTATAATCGGCAGTTACTAGTTACCAAAGCTAAGGGATTTTCGGTTCAAACTCAGTATAGAATTTAGTATGTACTTGTGTCCATTGTTTAAAATAAAGTGCATGTATTCTCAGCCCAAAAATATATATTGCAAAAGCATTTAAAAAGGGAGAAAATGAAACTCACCTTAGCAGCACATAAGGTCATTCATCAAAAAGTGACCGTAACTCAGAATGCAAGATTAATCGTAGATCTCAACCTAGAGAACATATGTTGGTCAATACATGTCTAATAAACTAGGTTGGGTCATAGTGTATCACAATCCTAATGCTCGAGACCGACATGCAGAAGTTTAACAAAAGTCATCTCAAAAGTCAACCTCACCCAATATGATCTTTAAATCTATACATATTTATTAACATAGTATAAGTCTTGATAATTGAACGAATTTATAGTTTATCAAACTCAAAATATTATTTATTTTAGGGGCTATATTATATTTGAATTATCATGGCAATCGAACATGATTTTCATATAGTTTTCCAATGCTTGAAAAATCATATTATAGTGTTTATAAAGCTTTAAAACATGATAAGACAGTCAACTTTGATAATTGTTCAACAACACGAGACGTGCCTTATATAGAAATTCATTTACTCGATTAGTAATATTTGAAAATCCAATTTATCAATCTTATAAATAAGTTGTTTAAATATCAATTACAGATTCAAAAGCAATTTCAATTAATGTTAATTATAATTCAGTTGACCATAACTTTTAATCCGTTCAACAAAAACATACGATTTCTAAATGAAAAGTTATTAATTTTTCGAAAGCTTTTCAATGACATGCATATCATATACCTTTTATCAATAATATATGTATCAAATTTGCAATTCATCATAAACTATCTAACAACAAAATTAAAGCATACAAGCATGCATAAACATATATACTCGAGCACTAGACATGGATATACTATTAATATATAAAAGATAAGATATAAATGCTTACGTATCAATATTGTGATTCAATATTGTAGAAAAGTACGTAGACGCAACGGAGATGATAAATACTAGTTTGACTTGCGAACAATACTCGCGAACATTACTCATAACCTCCATAGTTATAACCCATAGTTTCCCTAGCTCTATCTCGCTCGGAAGGCTTGTTTGAAAATAATTCGCTCATCACCTCGTCGTAGTATTTTATGTATAATAATACTCCTAACTATAAGATTAATAATAATATTAATCTTAATAATAATAATAATAATATAAATAATAAATATAAAATATAATACAGAGTAATATTGATATTAATATGTGTGTGTGTTGAGCAAACTGGCCCATTTATAGAATGTTTCTGAATTCTGACTGCCATGCGATCGCATGGGTTTTATGCCTATTTCTCATGCGGTCGCATGGCCTCAAAATCCGGCTCACAATTTTTTTTTGTTTTCTTGTTTGTCGACATATTATTATATATATATATAATATATATAATTTATATTAATTATATATATATTATATTATATTCATGTACATAGTTGACTTGTAATTTTAGGTCCGTTGACTCGTACGTTGATACTCGACTCGTGTACCACTTTCGGTTTTTCGAACGCACTTTCGTACGTTTAGAAAACCAGCCTTTTACGTTACGCGACGTGTACCCTTATTAATAATTTGACTTACTCATCAATAAATTACCTTATAAAAAATGTAACTTATAAAATTGAGCATTGTGGTCATTTGCTTCTATAAATCAGTGACTCGTTGTTTATCAAAATATATTATTTTAAATCAGGACGTTTTTTTTTACTAAGTTAATATTATATTTTTGTAAATATATATATATATATATATATATATATATATATATATATATATATATACACGTATATTTTCCAATCCAATTATAATGGTTCATGAATCGTCAGGGTTTGGTCAAGGTTAAATGAATGTATGAATACAGTTTACACTTCTTGAAATTCAACTTAACAAACTTTGCTTATCGTGTCGGAATAATATAAAGATAAAGTTTAAATTTGTTCAGAAATTTCTGGGTTATCACAGTACCTACCCGTTAAAGAAATTTCATCCCGAAATTTGATTGAGATGGTCATGGCTGACAATAAATACGTTTTCATGATGCATGCGAGCTGAAAATTAAAGTTTTATCATCAACGAGTAATATAGGTAAAACAATTTGGTTACGCGAAGAGTATAAATGAAGTTATCACAAAGGAGTGAAATGAGTAGGTAAAGTTTCGTCATATCTTTTTACGAAGACAGGTTGATTTCCAGAGTTCAAGAGATTTGGAGAAGGTCTTAGTAATAAGATTTGATTCTTCGGAAATCAAGGAAATTAGGATCCGCTTTAAATGCGATCATCTGTTTTAATTACTCTGTCGAATATTCCACTATAAATCCACCTCCTTCGTTTCCTTACTTTTACCATTCCTATACTCAATTCCCAAATTCAAAAGATTGTGAAAATGCTTAATCCAGTTCTGATCCTTGTCCTTATCCTTACTATCGCAACAATTATTCTCCTTTTCCAACTTTCGCCAGAGGAATCTGCTTACTTCTACTTTGCCCTTGGGGTTATAGTGCTTTTAATTCTCCCGTGTCTTTATGTTGCGATAAACATTGATATACACGGTTTGTAATTTATGTGTTGTTATCGGGCTTTATATTCTCCCTTATATTTCAAAGTTCCTGCTTCTGTCTTCTATAATTATTATCATTCCCAGTTAATGCTCTCTTTTATTTGCTGCGATTTATACCCCAATTTCTATTTCGGAGTTTTGTCCCTTCGTTTCTTTTTCTTGTTACTAAGCATTGCTTGTAATGGTCCAGAATTCACAGATATAAATTTCGGAATGAACATTGTTAATGTTCTAAGAAGAAAATGGTAATGGCACGATCTTGATTTGTTAAATTACCAGAATACCCTGGAAAAGACCGAATCATCAAGAAATATTTTCTTGATATTTTAGAGATTAAATAGAATACAAGAGTCGTATGCCATAGCACATGATGACGTTATGATCTGTGAATCATCACGTTCCATTTAGAAACTCAGCATGAATTACTGTAATATAATCACGTTGATCAAGTGTTATTATATTATACTAACTCATGCTTCAGTTCCCAACACTGCTTCAATAACATTTAAGTTCAAACTTTTCAGATTTTAGAAACTAAAATAGTTTCCTTTCTGATGTAACACTGATATCGTGAAGAGATAAATGATTTCAGATAAGAATAGTTATGAAAATATCTTCAGAAATATCGAGGATATTTATAATGAAAGATACGATGATATCTTAGAATTTCTAATATCGAAAGATGATAAAGAAGATTTGTCCGTAAAGGTTTATAGTCAGGAGCAAGGTATTCGTTAATGACTTCAGCAGATACTGAATCTGTGACGACTCGAAAAATTTCAACTTATTTTAAACCAATTCTCTATATGATTTAATAATTTCGTCATGATAAGCAATGAATTTTGACAAGTTTTAAAACTTTTGAAATGAGTTTTATACAAACAATTGACTATCCATTTGTCCGACGATTCACGAACGTCATAACTTGTATTAATTATATACTTATGTATATATATGGATATATATGGATTATATCTAACTTGAATATATGATAATTAAGTATCTCATTAAATATATTAACAATGGATTATATACATAAAATGAGACTACTAACTTAAGGACTTCGAAACGATATATATATATATATATATATATATATATATATATATATATATATATATATATATATATATATATATAACGCTTAATGATGTTATAACTTCTAAGTTAAAATAAATATATATATATTGTATTAAGATGTATTAATACACAGTTTCTAGATGTATTTACTATTGGAATATACTAATAGGAAAACATCATTTTCAACCTTTTATCATGGAAAATGACATCCTTGTTATTACATATGACTCATGAGACATCTTTAAACACATAAACAAAATAATTTTGTATTTATACCCGTATTATACACAACTTCTGGATGTATTTACTATTCGTATATACCAATAGTAAAACATCATTTTCAACCTTTTTAATCATGGAGGAGACATGTTTAACAACTCTTAACATCTAGTATTAAACTTCTAGCTAAAATTTCAACTTGGAATCTCTTTATATCTATATACATATGACATTTTATATATCTATATCTATATCATTTCCATTTCAATTTTTATTCTAAGATTCTACTCCCTAAAAACACACACTTGAAAGCCTTTGTTCTACTACTTCAATTCAACAAAAACACTTCAATTATAAGCTTTAAAACAACCTAAAATTATCATAAGAAAAACCAAACAAGAACACTTCATGAAGATCATCCATTTCAAGTTTATACTTTCAATCTTTTGAACCCATTTCAAAAAATCTTTGAAGATCAAGAATTATACTTCCTTTCCAGTAGCTTTATCCAAGTAACTTGAGGTAGTAACCTTATTCATAATCTTATTTGATTCATATTCATAAAGCTATCTTATTTTGAGTTATAAATTATAACAACAAGAACATAGTTTGAATGATTTCAAACTTGTTCACAAACTAAATAGATCCTTTTAACTTGACTTTTAAAACACTTCAAGACCTGTAATATATCATAATGATATGCTAACTTAACAAGATACAACTTGATTTTACAAAGAACACCTTAAAACTGAATCTACGTCGTCGGAGTGCAACCGGGGGCTGTTTTGGGTTGGATAATTAAAAACCATTTTAAACTTTGAATTGGAAGTTCATATTCTGGAAAAATGATATTTATTATTAATATGTTAACATATAAAATTCTCATGGTTTAACTCAAAGTGTAAGTATTTTTATAAAAATGATCATCTAGATGTTGTTTTTATGACGGAAATGATCACTTTCATAAGATTCACCTAAGTTTGACCTATAACCTGTGATTTCGAATACAAACCAAGGTATTTACTGTTCATATTCATAAATAATGGCTCGATCTAAGGAAGTGGCAAGTTGAATCAACAAAAACGGAGTTGTATTGAAGAAAGTACGACTAAAACAAAATCAGGTATCCGAAGCTAGTTTAGCTACGAAAATATTTTGACTAAAACCAAAATAATCATATCTTGGCTAATTAACATGATATTTTATATATATTTACTCATGATTTGATTTTACATATTTTAGGACCACCCTTAAACAACACGAGAAGATTAATTATAAGACCTCATGATTGTACACAACACGTCATTTGACAACACGGTACTTTATGTACGCAACACGTCATTTGACAAAACGGTACCATGGGTCGAGATTAATTCTGATCAATACGAATACGATGGGGTCTTTATCTTATTAAGCAACTAATTGTGGACCACTAACATCGGACTGCTAACTACGGACTAATAGATAATAAAAGTATTATAAGTATATATATATAACGATTATTTAAAAAGAAAATATGTTGATATATTATATATATGGTTAGGTTCGTGATATCTATCGGAGACCAAGTCGTGTTAAATATCTTCAAGGCAAAAGTGAGTATATAGTCCCATTTTTAAACTCTAAATATTTCGGGATGAGAATACATGCATTTTATGATTTACGTTATAGACACAAGTGACTAAAAATATATTCTACGTTGAGTTGTACCGCTGGCATACTTCCCTGTAGCTTGGTAACTACTATTTACATGTGGTATTGTAAACGCAAATCCTGTTGATAGATCTATCGGACCTGACGACCCCAACCGGGCTGGACGACCAGTATTCAACGGTTGCACAGTACTTCGTTTCGGTGACTACACTTGGTACGGTGTAGTGAGATTTCATAATAAAGGGAATATGCGACGTTGATTAAATGTTAAGTATGGTTACCGAGTGCTCAACCACTTAGAATATTTTTATTAAAACGTTTATGTATATGAAATCTTGTGGTCTATATTTATAACACTGCTAGCATTAAACCTATATCTCACCAACTTTATGTTGACGTTTTAAAGTATGTTTATTCTCAGGTTCCTAGAAGTCTTCCGCTGTTTGAATATATGTTAGAGAAAGTATGTGCATGGAGTCATATGTTTTATTCGAGGAAGCATTGCATTCACAAAATCATCACCGTGTATTTATTTTGACTGCATTGTCAACGGAAGTATTCTTGTAAACTGTTATTTACGGTGATTGTCTATATGTAGAAATCATCAGATGTCGAAAACATTGAATTTTAAATATTCATTTATGGTATATCTTTTCAAAAGAATGCAATGTTTATAAAACGTATCATATAGAGGTCAAATGCCTCGCGATGTAACCAACTATTGTGATTCGTTTATAATCGATATGGACTTCGTCCGGATGGATTAGGATGGGTTGTTAGAGCATTTGGATTCTTTGAAGGTAGGTTTAGTCTTTATGATTTATCCACATCCTCCTTCATGGTTTTCTCAATCCGTTTTCGAGTTCCAAACCTTCTCTTTTTCTGAGCTTTGCCAACACACTATTCTTTATCATCAAACTTTTGGCTGTTAAGGTCGTTTACAGTTTTTGCTGCTTCATCAGCATTCAAAGTTATCATAACCGAATCGTCGGTTATCAATCCGAGGTGTTTTTAAAAGTTTGAAGGGTTTGCATGAAGATTGTATTTGTCAAGATACATATGATGTTCTAGAATTTTGAATGACACAAATATTTTTCTGGGTTTTATGAATAAAAGTGATGTTCTTGCACAGTTTTGAAGTTAAAGTATAGCTTCGAAAGATGTAGGAATCTAAGAATGATGTCTTTTGTTAAATCTTGACTTTGGATTTTGATTTGTCAAAATCAAAATATGTAATCAAATTTGGATGAGGATGGTTGTTTTGATTTTTATAAAAGAATATATATTGTTGTGAAAGTAGTGAGTATAGTTGATGATTTGTTGAATCAGAATCGAAGAATGTAACATATTAATAGTGAATTTATATATCTCTCGGGTATTACCTACCCGTTAAAATATTCTCACCATTAACAGTTTGTACAAAAGAGTTTTCTTAATTACATTCTTTATGAAAATACACCTACATATATATTTTCTTTAGATGTAATCATGATTTTAATGAGTTAACATAATATTAATCTCATCTGGTTTTCGACTAGGACTAGAATATAATCTCTAAAACTTTTAGAAACTACATATTCTCTGCAGAATATTTCTTCGATGAAGTTATGAATCAATACTTCATTGTTTGTTGTTGTTGGTATTCTTTGGTATCTATGGTGCGTATGACGTTGATGTTCGAGGTACAGATTGTGATGTTGAGGTGTGAGATGCGGATGTTGTTGTTGGTGGTGGTGATGGTACTGTTGGTGTTGCTGATGGTGGTACTGTTGATGCCGGTGCTTGTAACCTTTGTACCACATTCTCCAAAGCCACTACCCGAGCGAGAAGCTCGTTGACTTCTTCTATTACACCGGGATGATTGTTGGTTCAGACGAGCGGATGAATAAGATCCAGAATCTGAGATAGAATATAATCATGACGAGATACTCTTGAAATGAGAGAGAAAATGGTGCTTCGGATAGGTTCACCGGTAAGTGCTTCAGGTTCTTCGCCAAGAGGGCAATGTGGTGGATGGAAGGGATCACCTTCTTCTTGTCTCCAATGTCTAAGTAGGCTACGAACCCATCCCCAATTCATCCAGAATAGATGATGGCTAATTGGTTGATCCATTCCGGTTACACTGTCTTCGGAGTTCAGGTGAATATCCATATCGGAATAGCTGTCGGAGTTTAAGGAATTTGAACTTGATACGTGATCCATCTTGTATAATTAGAGGGATGATTTTTGATATGAAATAGATTATAGAATTTAGATTGGTACTCTTCAACACATAATTTACATATGTATATATAATACCAAAATCCCGTAAATTACGGAGAAATTTTCGAAAGATGTCAGGAAAAGTTTACAGTAACAGATATGCTAAGATATGAATTTTGTCAGTACACTATCTATGCAGTAAATGCAGTAAGATGTGTCTAGACTTAGGAATGATAAGCATGTAATTTCTGACAAGAAATGATAAGCGAAAATTGGTAAGAACAAATACGGTCATAGTCCAGACTCACTAATGCACCCTAACAATTACCAGTTAAATACACTAATGCAAATTCTGGTTTCCTATGACCTCAAGCTCTGATACCAACTGTGACGATCCTTCCAAATCCCTTTGGACGAATACATCATTCATTGATTTCATAGTGAGGTTTTGACCTCTATATGATACGTTTTGTAAAAATTGCATTCTTTTGAAAAGGCACACCATAAATGAATATATAAATCCAAGGTTTCCGATGTCTAATGATTTCTACATATAGACAATCACTGTATATAATAGTTTACAATACTACATCCGTTGACAATGCAGTCAAAATAAGATACATGGTGATGATTTTGTGAATGCAAAGTTTTCTTGAATAAAGCATCTATGACTCCATGAACATAGCTTGTATAACGTATAAGCAAACAGCTGAAGACTTCTAGAAACCTGAGAATAAACATGTTTAAAAGTGTCAACATAAAGGTTGGTGAGTTCATAGTTTTAATGTTGCGCATAATCTGTATATAAAGGTGGATCACAAGATTTCAGTTGTTCAATCCAGAAACATTTATCAAAATATTCTATGAAATTGAGCACCCTGGTAACTAAACTTAACGTATATATAATTTGTACCCTTTGTATAATCATCTTAATAATACATGAAAACCAACGTGTACGCTTCTCAAATAGCATACGTCCGTTAAAAGGCTAGTGCTCTAGCTCGGACGAGGATATCAAGCCCTATGGATCCATATACTACTACTCGCGCCCACCAGTTCTTATAACCGGCAGTAACTAGTTACCAAAGCTAAGGGATTTTCGGTTTAAACTCAGTATAGAATTTAGTATGTACTTGTGTCCATTGTTTAAAATAAAGTGCATGTATTCTCAGCCCAAAAATATATATTGCAAAAGCATTTAAAAAGGGAGCAAATGAAACTTACCTTAGCAGCACATAAGGTCATTCATCAAAAAGTGACCGTAACTCAGAATGCAAGATTAACCGTAGATCTCAACCTAGAGAACATATGTTGGTCAGTACATGTCTAATAAACTAGGTTGGGTCATAGTGTATCACAATCCTAATGCTCGAGACCGACATGCAGAAGTTTAACAAAAGTCATCTCAAAAGTCAACCTGACCCAATATGATCTTCAAATTTATACATGTTTATTAACATAGTATAAGTATTGATAATTGAACAAATCTATAGTTTATCAAACTCAAAATATTATTTATTTCAGGAGCTATATTATATTTGAATTATCAAGGCAATCGAACATGATTTTCATATAGTTTTCCAATACTTGAAAAATCATATTATAGTGTTTATAAAGCTTTAAAACATGATAAGACAGTCAACTTTGACAATTGTTCAACAAGACGAGACGTGCCTTATATAGAAATTCATTTACTCGATTAGTAATATTTGAAAATCCAATTTATCAATCTTATAAACAAGTTGTTTAAATATCAATTACAGATTCAAAAGCAATTTCAATTAATGTTAATTATAATTCAGTTGACCATAACTTTTAATCCGTTCATCGAAAACATACGATTTCTAAATGAAAAGTTATTAATTTTTCGACAGCTTTTCAATGACATGCATATCATATACCTTTTATCAATAATATATGTATCAAATTCGTGATTCATCATAAACTATCTAACGACAAAATTAAAGCATACATGCATGCATAAACATATATACTCGAGCACTAGACATGGATATACTATTAATATATAAAAGATAAGATATAAATGCTTACGTATCAATATTGTGATTCAATATTTTAGAAAAGTATGTAGACGCAACGGAGATGATAAATACTAGTTTGACTTGCGAACAATACTCACGAATATTACTCATAACCTCTATAGTTATAACCCATAGTTTCCCTAGCTCTATCTCGCTCGGAAGGCTTGTTTGAAAATAATTCGCTCATGACCTCGTCGTAGTATTTTATGTATAATAATACTCCTAACTATAAGATTAATAATAATATTAATCTTAATAATAATAATAATAATAATAATAATAATAATAATAATAATAATAATAATAATAATAATAATAATAATAATAATAATAATAATAATATAAATAATAAATATAAAATATAATACAGAGTAATATAGATATTAATATGTGTGTGTGTTGAGCAAACTGGCCAATTTATAGAATGTTTCTGAATTCTGACTGCCATGCGATCGCATAGGTTTTATGCCTATTTCTCATGCGGTCGCATGGCCCCAAAATCCAGCTCACAATTTTTTTTGTTTTCTTGTTTGTCGACATATTATTATATATATATAATTTATATAATTTATATTAATTATATATATATATTATATTATATTCATGTACATAGTTGACTTGTAATTTTAGGTCCGTTAACTCGTACGTTGATACTCGACTCGTGTACCACTTTCAGTTTTTCGAACGCACTTTTGTACGTTTAGAAAACTAGCCTTTAACGTTACGCGACGTGTACCCTTATTAATAATTTGACTTACTCATCAAAAAATTACCTTATAAAAAATGTAACTTATAAAATTGAGCGTTGTGGTCATTTGATTCTATAAATCAGTGACTCGTTGTTTATCAAAATATATTATTTTAAATCAGGACGTTTTTTTTTTTACTAAGTTAATATTATATTTTTGTAAAAAAAAAAAAAAATATATATATATATATATATATATATATATATATATATATACGTATATTTTCCAATCCAATTATAATGGTTCGTGAATCGTCAGGGTTTGGTCAAGGTTAAATGAATGTATGAATACAGTTTACACTTCTTGAGATTCAACTTTACAAACTTTGCTTATCATGTCGGAATAATATAAAGATAAAGTTTAAATTTGGTCAGAAATTTTCGGGTTATCACAGAACTTCAACAACCTATTTGCTCAACTTCTCCATCTTCTCCCTCTGATGATTCACACGTTTCCACAATTTCTTGTTGTCTTTCTCCAACAGCTCAATTTTAGCAACATTTACCTTCTTCTCCTCAACAACTTGGTTTTCAAGATTATTCATCTTTGTTACCAATGACATCAAAAGATTTTGTTGTGTCTTGAATTCAGATTGTGTAATTTGAGATGGTGCAGTAGAAACTCTAGCATCTCTCATGAATCTGGTAGGTTGGCGTTGAGTTTGTTGCCGAGAACCACCATGAGATGATCGTTGTGGTGAGTCATTATGGTGCTTAGTTCTCCTCTCTTTCTTTTGAGGTTGCTTAGAAGATATTATTTCCTTCCCCTTTATCTTCCTACAAACCAACCTAGTGTCTTCCTCAGTAGCTTCATCATCATTGTCATTTCCTTGATCACCATCTTGAATTTCACCAACATTTCTCTGGTTATCACCTTCCTCCTCTTCTTCATCAGTCACCTCGTAATTAGAATCAGAGTTTTCATTTCTCCACTCATTCCTTGGTGGACACCTATAATATTCCTTCTTAAGATGACAGACAAGTACCCTTTCAAAGTCAGGCTTAAGTTCATCGTTCCTGGTCTGCCTCATTCGCTTAAAAGTCACATCATTCATTGGAGCTAGTGGAGTAACATCAGATTCAATTATAGGTAGACTGGGGGCTGCATCATTGATGATCACCTGAAGAAATCTTGCATAGATGAGGTACTTTTGTGTCATGCTGAAGTGGTTAGATTTGAAGTAATGAAAGACAAATCCTGAAAAATCATATGGAGCCTTAAGAACAAGAGCAACAAACATGCTCTGCATCTTCTCATTCAGCTTATCGAAACTAGCTTTTCTGCCTCCAAGGCAATGAATCAAAACATGTGCCAAGTATTTATACTGTGGTGGTAGAAGTGTCTTCATCAACTCAGAATTACCAATCAAAGCACTAGAATATCCACATCTCTTGAAAGAACCGTGGATCCTGTCTCTTTTCAGTGTAATGTGAGAAC